>NW_006408532.1:25472969-25487469 GCF_000296735.1 Chrysochloris asiatica | reverse complement strand
GGGGATTTTAATCACTGTAATGAAACAAGGTGTAAGATTTGTTGAATGTAAAACTGATGATCTGCCCTATAAACTTTTACTCAATACACAATAAAAACTTTTAAAAAAATTAAAGATAGAATGGACTGTTTTAAACTTGGGAAGATAATAATAAACTATAACATAGCCTCAAAGAAAATGAATTCTGTTAAGCCTGCTTACCAGAATAAAAAGAAAGAAAATTATGAAGTCTAAGTCAACATTAAAACAACAGCAACAAAGGAAATGATACGAAAATACGTAAACAAAATCAATTTAGCACAGAAAAATATATAGAACAAAGAAATCATCAACACTACAAACACAAAACCAACAAAATGACAACAGTAACTCATGACTATTGGATAAGAAATCATGACCCCTCAACCCATCAATATGCTGCCTATAAGAGTCACACCTTAGACACCAAGATAAAAATAAGCAAAAAATCTAAGGATGGAAGAAAAGTGTATCAAGCAAATGGCAGCCAAAAAGATCAGGAGTGGCAATATTAATTTCTGATAGACTTCAAAGCAAAAGCCAGCAACTGAGACAAGGAAGGACATATGTAATGATTAAAATTCAATTCAACAAAATGAAATGATCATAAGAAATATGTATGCATGTAATGAATGAATCCCAAAATACATAAATCAGGCTTTAACAGAATTGAAAAAAAAATAGATAACAATATAATAGGGGTGGTGGTGGTTATGTGCCGTGGAGTCGGTTCCAACTCATAGTGACCCTGTACAGGGTTTCCAAGGCTGTCAATCTTTACAGGAGCAGAAAGCCTCATCTTTCTCCCACAGAACAACTGGTTATTTCGGACTGCTGACCTTGCAGTTCTCAGCCCAATTTGTAACCTCTATGCTACCAGAGCTCCTTGATATAATAGTAGGAGACTTTAATACACCACTTTCGAAGAAGGCCAACAAAATGAAAAAATTCTACAAAGATACAGAAGAGTTAAACAACAAAACCAACCAACTTGACCTCATAGGTAATATCACATTGTTTTGATTTGCACATCTCTAAAGAAGAGACTTTCTGCTCCTGTAAAGATTTACAGCCTTAGAAACCCTATACAGGGTTGCTATGAGTCAGAATCAGCTTGAAGGAGTTTTAACAAGAACAACAACAAATGATTAATAATCACAAGCATTTCTTGCTGTGTTTGTTGGTTGCTTGAATGTCTTCTTTGATGAAGTGTCTGATCATTTCCTATGCCCATTTAAAAATTGATTGGTTTATTTTGTTGTTGATAATGTCTTGAAGATTAGTCCCTTGTCCAGTATGTTGTTACCAATTTTTCCCCCAGTTTGTTGTTGTTGTTAGGTGTCGTCCACCTATAGTGACTCTATGTACAATAGAACAAAACACTACCCAGTCCTGTGTCATCCTTACAATCACTGATATATTTGAGCTCATTTTTGCTCCCACTGAGTCAATCCATCTTTTTGAAGGCTTCGTCTTGTTACTAAATCTTTACTTTACCAAGCAGATTACTAGATAGACACATGTTAAATTGGGTTTAGGAGAAAGTGGTACAAAATGCACAAAATGATCAGGGCAAATAAACACTGGGAGGTGCACAGTGTTAAACACAACAAAGATAAATAGTATTACATGTCTAGTCACACAATAACAGTAATATCAAGAATCTGTGAGTAGATTCATAGATACTCATGCTGAACAGTGGTGGAAAGGTGAGTGGAACTACACAAACACGTATATATAACTTTGATGGAGGATGTTTATAAATATATGTACCTATTTTTGTGTGTTGTAAATATATCCATGAATACAATAGACCATACAGAGTGCTAAGTTATGAAACTTCTTAGAAATAACTAAACATCTTGTGGGAATCAGTCACTGGGCTTGAAGGCTCAGAACCATTTTCTCTGGTGGCAGCAAGGTCAATTGGCACAAAATAAACCACATAGATCATGTTCTACATCTTACTTTGATGAGTAACAACTGTGGTCTTAATAGCTGGTGAGAGCCCATCTAAGGTACAGTTATTGGTATCTCCTTATCCAGAGTAAAGAAGAGTAAAGAAAAAGATGTAAGGAAATAATTAGTTTAAAGGACTAATGGGTCACATGACAAAAAGAGGCTAGATGAGAACAGAAGGAATAGATGGTGCCCAGCTACTACTTCTGATAGTTCTAAAAAGGAATCACAATAGAAGGTCCTGGAGTAGGAGAAAAATGTAGAACAAAATTCAAAATCATTAAAAAGACCAAGCTTATTAGCCTGGTGGAGACTGGTGGACCTCTGAAATTATGGCCCTTAGTTTCACTTCATACCTAGAACTGAACTCACCCCAGGGGACTCAGCTTTCAGCTGAAAAACCCACAAAACAAATCACTGCTAACCTACACAATCCACATTTTTTCAATGCTTACAACAAAGTGGCAGAGCTGAGTTGTGGCATATTCAATCATTTCTTCAGAATGAAAACTTCCTCTGGTCTTAGTTTGCTCCCACAAATCAGGTGCCAGTAAGCAAGGGAAAAGGGAACCACGAGAGAGAGAGAGTCCACCTGCCCTCAGTGCACTAGTGTCACCAGCTATCAACAGTGTCTCCTCGCTCAACTGAATGCACATGTGACTACTGGGAGTTACTACCCAGGCCTGACAGAACTCTACCAAAACTACAAACAGGGCTGTGTGGGCCCTGTTCACTAGTGAGTGCTAGTCATATGTAATATACCTAAACAACAGGCCTATTAGGTGGGTAATAACAGCAGGGAAGTACACATTCCTTAAAACAAGCAACCATGTTGTTGTTGTTAGGTTCCATAGAGTCATAGTGACCTTATGCACAACAGAATGTAACACTGCCTGGTCCTGAGCCAACGTCACAATAATTGCCACACTTGAGCCCATTGCTGTTGCCATTGTACCAATCAATCTCATTAGGGGTTTTCCTCTTTTTCACTGACCCTCTACTTTACCAAGCATGATGTCTTTCTCCAGGGACCCATCCCTCCTCATAATATGTCCAAAGTATAAGAGATAAAGTGTGGTCATCCTGGTTCTTAAGAGCATTCTGGCTGTATTTTTGTCGGTTCTTCTGGCAGTCCAAGATACTTTCAGTATTCTTCGTCAGTATCATAATTCAAACGCATCAATTCTCTATGGTTTTCCTTATTCACTGTCCAACTTTCACATGCATATGAGGCTATTGAAAATACCATGGCTTGGGTCAGGTTCACCTTAGTCCTCAAACTGACATCCCTAGTTTTCAACACTTTAAAAAGGTCTTGTGCAGCAGATTTGCCTAATGCAATATGTGATTTGATATCTTAACTGCTGCTTCCATTAGAGTTGATAGTGGACCCAAAACAAAATGAAGTCTTTGACAATTTCAATCTTTTCTGCATTTATCAAGTTATTTATTAGTCCAATGGTGAGGATTTTTGTTTTCTTTACATTGAGGTGCAACCCATACCAAAAGCTGTGTTCTTTGATTTTCATAAGTAATTTTAAGTCCTCTTTGCTTTCAGCAAGTAAGGTTGTATCATCTGCATATCACAGGTTCTTAATGAATCTTCCACCAATCCTGATCCCATGTTCTTCCTCATATAATCCAGTTTATTGAAAAATTTGCTCATCATACTGATTGAATAAGTATGGTGAAAGAATACAACCCTGGCACACACCTTTCCTAATTTGAAACCTTTCAGTGTTCCTTTGTTTTGTTCAAACGACCACCTTTTGGTCTATGTATATGTTCCTCATGAGCACAATTAAGTATTACAGAATACTCATTCTCCACAACGTTGTCAGTTGACCATAGATGTATGGATTTATTTCTGGGTTCTCAATCATTTTTCACGGTCATTAAACAAGTACCACACTGTTTGGATTACTATGGTACATACTATGTTTTGATATTGGCAAGTAGAAGTACTCTTAGTAGATGTTCTTCAAAACTGTTTAGGCTATTCAAGGCCTCTTGATTTCCATATGAACTTGAGAATTAGCTTTTTTACTTCCACAAAGACCAAGTGATCGATGTTTTCCATTATCATACCTCTAAATAGCTTTCTCTGGGGTATGTATCCCATTTGGTGAGGTCCTTGTGTGCAGTTGATGATAATCAACCATTTGGGTCAAAAAGGCATCACTCCCAGGGATAAAAATCAGAAGTCAGGAAGGGATAGGAAAGGAAACCACATGAAAATAGTTGAGAGGGAAGTGGGAAGAGCTGCTATATGTGAGCATTGCAATCAATGTAACCCATCAAAATGTGTATGCATTGTTGAAAGGAAAATCAATTAGTTCTATAACCTTTCACCCAAATCACCATAATGCGTTTTTTGTTTTGCTTTGTTTTTTTAAATAACCTTAACTATTTTTTTTTATTGAATGATCAAAACAACAAGAAAGAATGTATTAGGAAGTAAATGTACTAGGGGGAAAAAAAAGATGTCAGCTTGAGGACTAAGGTGCGCCTAACCCAAGCCATGGTATTGTCAATAATAACCTCATATGCATGTGAAAGCTGGACAGTGAATAAGGAAGATCGGAAAAGAATTGATGCTTTTGAGTTATGGTGTTGGAGGAGAATATTGAAAGTGCCACGGGCTGCCAAAAGAACAAACAGATCTTTGTTGGAAGAAGTGTGGCCAGAGTGCTTCTTGGAGGCCAAGATGGCCAAACTTCATCTCTCCTACTTTGGACATATTGTCAGGAGGGACCAGTGGCTGGAGAAGGATATCATGTTTGGTAAGGTGGATGGTCAGAGAAAAAGAGGAAGACCCCAAGCGAGATGGATTGGCAAAGTGGCAGCATCGATGACTCAAGCGTGGCAACAATAGTGAGGTTGGCCCAGGATCAGGCAGTGTTTTGTTCTGCTGTGCATAAGGTCGCTATGAGTTGGTACTGACTCGATGGCACCTAACAACAACAAAGATGAGGTAAACTCAACCTACCAGGTATGGCACGGTTGATTACAAGAAACAGCTGTGTACAGTCACACCTGTTAAAGTTGGAACCTGTGAAAGGCAGAAACCTACCAGAGAGGGACAACTCAATACTTATTAATAAGAGCAAGAGAAAAGTGATAAGACTGCAATCTGTCAAAGGCAGAAACTTGTGAGACCAGGAAAAACATTACTATGCTGTCAAGTTCTGATTCTCATAGGATCCATGATTAAGTTAAAAATCACTACTACTAGGGTTCCAGTTCTTACATGTACAGGCTTATTTCAAACAAAGTATGTTTAAACATGTCTCTATGATCAGTGTATGATTGCAGACAAGTCCTCTCAGTAATACACTTATCTTAGTCACATTGTTGTTGTTAAGTGCCACCAAGTCCATTTTAACTTATAGTAACCCTGTATGTGGTTTTCAAGGAGCAGCTGATGGGTTTCAACTGTCAACCTTGTGATTAGCAGTCTAGTGTTTATCCTACAGCACCATACTAGGACTCCTAGTCTTATTGTTGTAAAGTGCAATCAAGTTGTTTCTGACTCATAGCAACCCAATGTAGGGTTTTAGAGTAGTGGCTGATGAGTTTGAACTGCCAATCTTGAGGTTCAAACTGACCTCGCAGTCAGCTGCTTATCATACAGCACCACATCAGAACTCCTAGTTTCATTATTGTTGTTGTTATGTGCTGTGGAATCGGTTCCAACTCATAGCGACCCGGCACAGGGTTTCCAACGCTGTAAATCTTTACAGGAGCAGCCTCATTTTTCTCTCGTCGAACAACTGGTAGTTTTGTATTGCTAACCCAGAGGTTAGCAGTCTCATTAGGATGCTGAAAAAGGAAAAAAAAAAAAAAAGGAAATTTTTTTTGTGTGTCCTGGAAAAAAAAAAGATTTTGAGATCAGAGCTGATATTAAATTTTAAACAAAACTCAAGTGGATGTCTTCCAAAATCATTGAAGCTTGGCAACACAAAACAGCAGTTTTTAGATGGATCATGCATTTTTAGGAAGTTTGAGAAGACTCTAAGATGAGCCAAGAAAGAGAAACCATCAGCTTCAGTGAATGAAGAAATTGTGGCTGAAATCCAGGAACTGGTGAGAGAAGTCCAAAGAATTGCCATTGATGGGGTAGCCCATGGGGTAGCCCATGAATCTCGCATGATTAGGCAGTCTCAATTTTAAGCAAATATTGTGGCTTCAGTAAGCTTTCTACTGGTTGAGTGCTGAAAGTGTTACACAAAGATCAACAAAATCAATTAGCTCAAAGAGCTGATCTTTCCAGCACTCTTTTCAGAAAGGTGGAAGCTAATGAAGATGATTTTCTAGAATGAATCAGAACTGGGAATGTTTTATCAATATAACTCAGAGAGTAAGATCCACTCAAAACAGGGTCTTTTGAGGGGATCTGCTGGGCCAATTAAACTCAAAACAGAGAGGTCAGCTCAGAAGATTATGGCAACTGTTTTGGGAGACTTTGAATGGGTAAACTCAATAGATTTTCCCAAAGGACACAGGATAATCATGGGAGCTTATTAGGAAGAATTTTTCAGAAAATTGAAAATGCTTTGGTGAAGAAATGGCATGAAAATTTGCACTAGGGAATTTTTTCCATCACAACAATTTACCTACTCATTCTTTGAGAGTAGCAAGTGCTGTCCTATGAGAATCTCTTTGGGAACTTTCCCTCATCTACCCTACAGCCCTAATCTTGCCCTTTCAGATTTCTTCTATTTTTTTTTTACAATAAAAGTTAAAACATATAAACTTTATTTCTCAAAATAAGCTCCATTAAGTTCAAGACAATTGTAAACAATGGTACCAGTCATTTAGCCCATCCCTAATAAATGGAGAGTCCTAGAAATAACCATGTCAATCCAGTCTTTTCTACATTAACTGAAGAAAAATGATTTAAAGATTTTTTTTAAGATTAGGAAACAAAAAGAAGTTTGCTGTTGTTGTTGTTGTTAAGAGCCATTGAGTCGGTCCGACTCATAGCAACCTAATGCACAGCAGAATGAAACACTGCCCAGTCCTGGGCCAACCTCACTATTGTTGCCACACTTGAGTCCATCGATGCTGCCATTTTGCCAATCCATCTCGCTTGGGGTCTTCCTCTTTTTCTCTGACCCTCCACCCTACCAAACACGGTATCCTTCTCCAGCGACTGGTACCTTCTGACAATATGTCCAAAGTATGAGAGACGAAGTTAGAAAGAGCCAAATCAGGACTGTAAGGTGAATCTTAATGGTTTTTCATATGGAAAGTCTGGAAAAATTGCCCTTGTTTGATGGCAGGAGTGAGCAGAAGCAGTGTCATAAAGGGGGACTCAACGGGTGAAGCTTTCCGGGACACTTTTCTGCAAAAACTTTAGCTAACTTTCTTAAAACACTCTCATAATGAGATGGTATTATTCTTTGGCCCTATAGAAAGGTAACAAAAAAAATGCCTTCAGCATCCCACGGTACTGTTGCCATGACCTTTGCTCTTGACCAATCAACTTTTGCTTTGACCGGACCACTTCCACCTCTTGGTAGTCATTGCTTTGATTGTGCTTTGTCTTCAGGGTCATACTGGTAAAGCCATATTTCATCTCCTGTGACAATTCTTCCAAGAAATTCTTCAGGATCTTTATCCCACGAATTTAAATTTCCCATTGAAAGCTCTACCCTTGTCTGCATCTGGTTTGCATGCAAAAGTTTGGCATCAAACAGAAAGTTGACTCAGCTTAAATTTTTCAGTCAGAGTTGTGTGAGCTGAACCAGCTGAGATGTCTATAGTGTTGGATATTTTTTGCTGTTAATCGTCCATCCTCTTCAATCAGAACATGAACAAGATTAATTTTTTCCTTGAAGATTAATGTGAATGGTCTACCACTTTGGGTTTCGCCTTCAACATTGTCTTGTCCCTACTTAAAATGAGTTATCCTTTTGTAAACTGGTGATTTACTTGGGACATTGTCTTCATAAACTTTTTAGAAAACATCAATGACTTTATCATTCTTCCACCCAGGCTTCACCATAAATTTGATGTGTGTTTTTGCTTCAATTTTAGCAAAATTTATGTTGCTCTAATAGGGGCTCTTTTCAAACTGATGCCTTAGTACCTCAAACTAGATTCTGTTCAGACATGTTATAACAAGCTAGTACAACTTTATTTTGGTGCAAAAAGATTTTTAAATTCAGGCGTAGTTTTATCATAATATGCTTATTTCCATGAACTTTTTTCCTTTGTAACTTTTTATTGTGGAAAGAGTGAAAGTTTACAGAGCAGATTTGTTTTTCATTCAATTCCATGAACTTTTTTGAAGTCCCCTTGTACACATATATCCAATTGCCTACTTAAGTGTAGAGGACAATAGTGGTTCCTGGGTAGAATTTCAGTATTCAAGTCTCAGTCAATGCTTCTTATGCAGAGCCACCACTGGTTTGTCATTGGAGGTATGCATGTTGCTAAGATGCTGAACAGGTATAGCTCCTAAGCTAAGACAGACTAAGAAAGAAAGGCCTGGCTACCTATTTCCAAAAATCAGCCAATGAAAACCTGATGGATCACAGGTGTCTGGTCTGTAGTCAATCATAAATCAGGAAGGGTTTCATTCCATTGTACGTGGGGTACCATGAGTTGGGGGCCAACTCAGCAACGAACAGCAACTACATACATACATAGACATCTCAAATTTAACATGATCAAAATGGAGTTTATTATGACTCCCCCTTCTAGAATGTCAACTCCCTAAGGATAGGGATCTTTGTTTGGTTCACTGATATATTGTAAGTGTCTACAATAACACCTCGCACAGTTAAATACTTAACATTTGAGTTAGAAGATCCCTGGATGGTGCAAATGGCTTACAGAGAAAATCAGTTTTCCATTACACAATTCATATACATTTTGTTTCATGTCATTGATTGCAATCCCCACAATCTGCACAACATCACTCATTCCACTTCTATGCTGTTTCCTACTTCCATTTCTTTTCCTTTCCTAAACATCCCTGTCTTCTTAATTTTGTCCTTGGACAAATGCTGCCCCCTTGATCTTGAATGGCTGATTGTTCTAAGGAGTGTGGACCTTCTCAGTGGTAATTGTTTGTCTTATAAATCTGTTGTTTGTCTCGATGTTGAGCCAAGGGATGTGCTTGAAGTTCCAGGCTTGAAGAGGCCATAGTCTCTTCTGTTGTTGTTGTTATGTGCCGTGGAGTGGGTTCCGGCTCATAGCGACCCTGTACAGGGTTTCCAAGGCTGTAAATCTTTATGGGAGCAGAAAGCCTCATCTTTATCCATTGGAAGAGCTTGTAGTTTCGACCCTGAGGTTAGCAGCCCAATTAACCCACTATACTATGTAGTCTCAGGAGTTCTACCAGTTTCTATCAGACTAGTAAGCCTGGTCCTTTTATAGTTTGAGTTTTACTCCACATTTTCCTTCTACTCTATTTAGGACCTTCTAATGCAATTCCTTCAGAGTGGTTGTTAGTTGTAACAGGGCACTATCTAGTTCTCTGGTCTCAGGGTCGGAGAGGCTGAGATTTGCATGGTCCATTAGTCCTTTGGACTTATCATTTCCATTCATCTTTGACTTTCTTTACTCTTCTTTGCTCTAGATGTAGGGAGACCAATAGTTGCACCTTAGATGGTTACTCACAAACTTTTAAGACACTAATCTCTACTCACCACAGTAGGATATAGAACATTCTCTTTCTAAGCTTTGTTGTGTCAGTTAACCTTGGTGTCCCTCACAGTATGTCCAATGTTATGATATAATTTAAGAGAAATGAAAAGCACTCTGTATTTTCAGATTACAAGTTATAGAAATTAAAATTCCAAGATCCCTTCTTGGATGGTAGACCCAATAGAAACTGCAATTATTCTCTAGAAAGATTGTTTCAAATTTCCCAGGGAGCATGAGATTTTTCTATCTGTAGGCTGATTTTCTGAAGTTTGGGAAATATATGCTGCCTTTCCTGATGGGACAATGTGATCAAATAAAGTCTGACTGTGAGTAACAAGCTGGGATGGATAAATTTAATCATACCTGCTTCCGTGTGGTAACTACAACACCTAAAGCCAATGGTTCACTGAAGTTGTTAAGTGCCGTGGAGTTGGTTCCAATGTATAGAAACCCTGCATAGAATTTCCAAGGAGCAATTGGTGGGTTTGAACTGCTGACCTGACAGTTACCAGTCAAGTGCTTAGCCTATAGCATCACATTTCACTCATAATATTCACCAAAAATTCAGACTTCTTTTATTCCAAAGCGTAAAGAATGTTTAAAAGGAACACAATTTGAGTCCCTCAAGGATGTCAAAACTGTCATTTTGACGGGTGTATAGAGAATTCCTGAGAGAAAGATTAGACACATGGAAACATCACCTTGAGAAGACCTAGATGGAGTATATATTCAGAAACAAGCTTCACATTTATTTTGATATTTTTGTTTTTGTTTGTTTTCTTTTGTTTAATAAAGGAGGTATGATGCTGTAGGACAAGTACTTAAGACGATAACTACAAGGTCGGCTGTTCAAATCCACCAGCTGCTTCTTGGAAACCCTATACAGGGTCTCTATGAGTCGGAATCAACTTGACAGCTCTTAGCAACAACAACAACAACATGATTTTTGTAGCTGCACTTTTGGACTTAAATTAATATTATTGTTGTTGTTAAGTGCCATTAAGTTGGTTCTGACTCTAGCGACCCTGTATAAGGTTTCCAAGGAGCAGCTGGTGTGTTTGAACTACTGACCTTGTAGTTCAAACCAACCTTGTGGTCTGGTGCTTATCTTAGAGCATCACACCATAGCTACTAAAAAAAGCTATCTAAAGAAAGGAGCTATTAATCTTCCTCTTAATTGTTCAGTCTGTCTGTTTCAGAGGGAGGTTGTGGGCTCTGACATGTCAGGTTGAGGTTGATCAGGATGGATAGGTTGAAACTTCATCTAGAGCAATGTAGTGAAATTCATGTAAAATTAGAGGGACCTTTCTAGATTAAAGGCAATGTTGCTGTTAAGTGCTGTCGAGTCAGTTCTGAGTCACAGCGACCCTGTCATAAAAAACAAAATGCAATGTGAGATTCTATATTAAATTTTAGATTATAATAACATTTAAAAAATGTTTTAAGTGGCTAAAAGGCACTATTTGAATAATTGGGAAATGTCCTATGGTCTGTATCTTGTTGTTAGTTACTATCCAGTGGGCCCCTGCTTCATGTAAACTCTACGCAAAATTGTTAGGTAGTTAGAACAGGGAAGAGGGGTTGGCTATAAATCAAACATCAGATGTGCTTCACCCAATAGGAAAGCCCAAATTTGAGAAAGAATGAAAAGGGACATTCCCACAAATCAGACATGCACAGAGAAAACTGGGACTGACCTGATAGGATGGGAGAGAGTTCCATCAGGAAGAAGTGACCTGTTGTTGTTGTCATTGTTAGGTGCCATCGAGTTGGGACCAAATCATAACAACTCTTTGCAGAGCAGAACAAAACATTCCCGATCTTGCGCCAACCTCACAAACAATGCTACATTTGAGTCCATCACTGCTGCCACTGTGCCAATCCATCACATTGGGGGTCTTCCTCTTTTTCTCCAGCCCTCCATTTTACCACACTTGATATCCTTCTCCAGGAACCTTTCCCTCCTAACAACATGTCCGAAGTATGAGAGACGAAGTCTGGTCATCCTGGCTTCCAAGGAGCAATCTAGCTGCACTTCTCCCAACACAGATTGATTTGTTCTTTTGGCAGTACTCTTAATATTCTCCTCCATCACCATAACACAAATGCTTCAATTCTTCTATGGTCTTCCTTATTCACTGTCCAGCTTTCAAGTGTATATGAGATTATTGAAAATACCATGGCTTGGGTTAGACACATCTTAGTGCTCAAACTGACATCTTTGCTCTTCAACACTTTAAAGAGGTTTTGTGTAGCAGATTTGCCTAATGCAATATGTCATTTGATTTCTTGACTGCTGCTTCCATGAGTGCTGATGGTTGATCTGATCAAAATGAAGGCTTTGACAACTTCAATCTTATCTCCATTATATGGATGTTATTTATTGATCCAGTGGTGAGGATTTTTGTTTTCTTTACATTGAGGTGCGACCCATATGGAAAGCTGTGGTCTCTGATATTCATTAGTAAGTATTCCAAGTTGTCTTATTTCCAGGAAACAAGCAAGGTTGTACAATCTGCAAGTTGTTAATGAGCCTTTCCAATCCGGATGCCATGGTTTTTTCTTCATATAATCAAGCTTCTAGGATTATTTGCTCAGCATACAGATTGAATAAGTATAGTGAAAGAATGCAACCCTGACACAGACCTTTCCTAATTTTCAACCATTCAGTGTTCCCTTGTTCTGTTCAAACAGCTGCCTCGGGGGTCTATGTACAGGATCCTCATGAGCACAATTAAGAGTTCTAGAATACTCATTCTCCACAAAGTTGTCCATACTGTGATCCATGTGATTGAAAGCCTTTGTGTAGTCAGTAAAGAACAGGCAAACATCTTTCTGGTACTCTCTGTTTCAGCCAAGATCCGTCTGACATCAACAATGATATCCCTCGTTCCATGTCCTCTTCTGAATTTGGCTTGAACCTCTGGAGGTTCTCTGTCAATGTATGGTTGCAGTTGTTTTTTAATTATCTTTAGCAAAAATTTTGCTTGAATGAGATGTTAATGATATTGTCCTATGGTTTCTACATTCTATTCGGTCACCTCTCTATGGATCTCTTCCACTGAGTTGGCTAGGTAGTTGTCTTCCAAATTTCTTGAGCTAGATGAGTGAGTGCCTCCAATGCTGCATCAGTTTGTTGAAAGATTTCAGTTTGTATTCCATGAATTCCTGGAGTCTTGTTCTTTGCCAGTGCCTTCAATGCACCTTAGATTTCTTCTTTCAGTATCATTGGCTTTTGATCATATTCTACCTCTTCTAATGGTTGAACATTGACTATCCCTTTCTGGTACAGTGACTCTATGTATTCCTTCCATGTTCTTTTAATGTTTTCGGCATCATTCAATATTTTGTCTACAGAATACTTCAATATAGAAAGTTAAGGCTTGAATTTTTTCTTCAGTTCCCTCAGCTTAAGGAAGGCTGTGCATGTTCTTCCCGTTTGGTTTTCTAACTCCAGGTGTTTGCATATTTTTTAATAATATCTGGCTTTGGCTTCTCGAGCTGATCTTTGAAATTTTCTATTCAGTTTTTTTATCTCCTCATTTCTTCCGCTTGCTTTAAACATAACTTTTCTGGAGAACAAGTTTCAGAATCTCTTCTGACATTCATTTTGGTCTTTTCCTTCTTTCTTGTCTTTAATAAACTTTTGCTTTCTTCCTGTATGGTGTTCATGATATCAACCCATAACTCTTCTGGTCTTTGATCTTTAGTGTCAAATACATCAAATCTGTTCTTTATATGATCTCTAAATTCAGGTGGGATGCATTCAAGGTCATAATTTGGCTTTTTTGGACTTGTTTTATTTTTCTTAAACTACAGTCTAATTTGCATATGAGAAATTGACGTTTTGTTAAATAGTCTACTTCTGGCCTTGTTTTGACTTTTTCCCCATCTCTTTCCACAGACATAGTTAATTTAATTTCTGTGTATTCCATCTGGCAAGGTCCATGTGTATAGTCATATTTTATGTTGTTTAAAAAGGTATTGCAATGAAGAAGTCATTGGTCTTGCAAAATTCTGTCATGCAATCTCCAGCATTTTTTCTGTCACCATACTTCCCACCTACTGATCATTCCTCTTTGTTTCCAACCTTTGCATTCGAATTGCCAGTAATTATCAATACATCATGATAGAATATTTAATCAATTTCTGGCTGAAGAAGTTGGTAGAATTCTTTAATTTCATCATGATTGTTTTTAGTGGTTGATGCATAAATTTGAATAATAGTTGTGTTAACTGGTCTTCCATAGGTGTATGGATGTTATCCCATCACAGAGAATGTTGTACTTCAAGACAGAGCCTAATATACTCTTTTTGATGATGAATACAATGCCATTCCTCCTCAATTTTCAATCCCAGCACAGTAAATCATATGATTGCCAGATTCAGAATGGCCTATAGCAGCCCAATTCAGCTCACTAATGCCTAAGATATTCATGTTTATTTGTTCCACTTCATTTTTGACAACTTCAAATTTCCAAGACTCATACTTTGTACATTCCATGTTCTGATTATTAATGGATGTTTATAGATGTTTCTCTTCATTTTGAGTTGTGTCCCATCAGCAAATGAAGGTCTCGAAGGCTTTACTTCATTTACGTCATCATGCTCAACTCTTTGAGGAGGCAGCTCTTCCCCAGTCGTATTTTGAGTGCCTTCCAACCTCAGGGGCACATCTTCTGGCACTAAATTTGACAGTATTCTGCTGCTCATCATCATGTTTCAATACACAGTATTATGGCACTGACAATGTTATTCATAAGGTTTTTGTGGTTGTTGTCAGGTGCCATCGAGTCGGAACCGACTCATAGCGACCCCATGCACAGCAGAATGAAACAATGTCCGATCCTGGGCCAACCTCACT
>NW_006408532.1:25445374-25472114 GCF_000296735.1 Chrysochloris asiatica | reverse complement strand
GCAACCCTGTCTCACACCTTTCCCAATTTTAAAACATTCAGTGTTCCCATGTTCTGTTCAAACAACTGCTTCTTGGTCTAGGTACAGATTTCTCAGAAGTACAATTAAGTGTTCTGGAATACTCATACTTCTCAATGTTGTCCAGGTTTTTAGAGACTAAATATTCAGAAGTAGTTCGCCTCTCCTTCTTCCTAGCCTGTCTTCCTCTGGAAGCTCCGCTGAAACCTGTCCATGGTGGGTGACCCTGATGGTATTTATAATACCTGTGGTGTAAATTCCAGCATCACAGCTACATGCAAGCTACCACGGCACAACAAACTGACAGATACATGGTGGAAATGACCCATTATGTTTCCTAAATTATGATAGGAAAATGTATGGATCAGGAGACAACTATCAGAAGACCCAGAACCTGCCCAGAGGGACAACAGCATAAAAAGCGAAACCAAGAACTCACTATGGGCTCTCCTTGCTCTCGAGTTATTAGC
Organism: Chrysochloris asiatica; assembly: GCF_000296735.1. Classification (NCBI taxonomy): domain Eukaryota; kingdom Metazoa; phylum Chordata; class Mammalia; order Afrosoricida; family Chrysochloridae; genus Chrysochloris; species Chrysochloris asiatica. The sequence goes on along the minus strand of NW_006408532.1, from coordinate 25,471,626 downwards.
CCATTCTAATCTTTGTGAGAACGTCTATGGATTAATAAACCTCCTTGCTTGCTCAAATCTCTGTCTCTCTTGCTTCTTTCATGTGCGTGTTTTGCTTGTTGTTGTTGTTATGTGCCGTGGAGTCGGTTCTGACTCATAGCGATCCTGTACAGAGTTTCCAAGGCTGTAAATCTTTACGGGAGCAGAATGCCTCATCTTTCTCCTGCGGATCAACTGGTAGTTTCAAACTTCTGACCTTGCGTTTCGCAGCCAGATTCGTAACCACTAAGCTACCAGAGCTCCTTATGCCCTACCAATTCTTTGGAGGGGTAGCAGGACTGGCTCAGGACACACCATCGTCATGGTAACTCAATGGGACCAGACCATTGGCATCCATCACATTTCATTTACTGATTTTCAGAGGTAGATTGCCAGGCCTTTCTTCCTGGTCAGCTTTAGGCTGGAAGTTCCTCTATAACCAGTTCAGCATCATTTCAACATGCAAACCTCCAGTGACATTTGAGTGGTGGCTATGCTCAAAATGCATTAGCCAGTAGCATGGCTAGGGTTCTGTGTCAACTTGACTAGACCAGGATCTCCAGAGGTTTAGCAGTTGGGATGTGCTTATTCCATTGGTGATGAAACCTAATATAGGCATAGTTAACTCTATGATGATTGGCTATGAGCAGCCAGTCAATTAAAGGGATGCTTCCATGGGGGTGTGGCCTTCTCCCAATATAATGGACACACAGGAAAGGCTCTCTCTGTCTCTGATGGGGACCTGGGACTCTACAATTGTAAGCCATTTCCTAGATTATATATGTTTCACTGTTTTTTATGGCTCTAGAAAACCCTGCCTAAGACAGCCAGATATCATATTATTAAATTGCTATCAATTTTCTAAAGTGCAATAACAAAACACTTAAGAATGAAATAACATGATGTTTGAAGTTTACTTTCAAATAGTTCACACTAGATAACTAAGATAGATAGTGAGTCAGAACTAACTGAATGGCACTTAACAATAACAACAATTACTAAATATGAATATGTCTGGATTGTTATTATTCAAGGATGACCAGAAACAAAAAACAAAAACATTAAGTTGTCTCTCTTTTAACCCAAGGACCAGGGAAGAACTTTCCAATTGAATGAAAGCTAAAGAAGCAAGATGTAGTGGAGAGGAAAAAAATAAAAAAATAAAAAATAAATATATATATATGTGTGTGTGTGTGTGTGTGCATGAACTTATTTAAAGTACTGAAGGCAACTGAAAGCTATCTACTTGACCTCTACCCTGTACACACACCAGGAAGTAAGTGTAACTGGATGTCTGAGGGAAGATTCTACTTGATGAATAGATATTGCATTCACTGACAATATGCCTCCTAGGAAGAAAAGTGTGCCCTTTATTTCCTTTCAACTCTTCTCAGTAGGCTAGGTGAGAGGATGTCTTCTTTTTGTTTTCATTTATGTATTTCCTTCTGACTATTTGTGGATGTGGTAAAAAATAAAATAAAATATGTATATATATATATAAAACAAAGCACTTGGCAATGCGACAATTTTTACATGTATATTTCAGTGACATTGATCACAATCTTCATGTTGTATAACCCTTGCCACTATCTGTCTTAGTTATCTAGTGAGATTATAACAGAAATGCCACAAGTGGATGACTTTAACAAACAGAAATCTATTTTCTCATAGTTCAGGAGGTTAGAAGTTCAAATTCAGGGCACCAGTTATCCAAGAATGCTATCTCTGTCTGTTGGTCCCGGAGAAGGTCCTTGTCTCCTTTAAGCATCTGGGGGGTACCCAGTGTTTCTTAGAAATTTTCATTAATCCTCTCCCCTAGGTCTTGGAGGTTTTCAGTACAGGGACCCCCGAGGTACAAAGAACACACTCCGCTTCCAGATCTTCGCTGTTGGCAGTAGGCAGACACTTCTCTCTTCTTGTTTCTCACTCCTTTTACCTCTTGTAAGATCAAAAGTGTGACTCGAGCAAGGATAAAATTTTAATAGGAATGGGACTTGTGTAAGGTTGGGACTTGAGTACTTGAGTAAAGGTTGTTGCTGTTGTTGAGCACTGTTGCGTTAGTTCCAACTCATAGTGACCAAAACCAAAGGTTTCTGAGAAATGGCTGGTAAGTTTGAACCGCCGACCTTGTGGTTTAAACTGACCTTCAGGTTCAGTGCTTATCCTACAGCATTATACCAGAACTCCTTCATTAAGAGTAAGGGTGGCACAACCTCTTGTAAGATACAATCCACTTGAATCCTGCCTCCTTTACATATGTTTTTGTTGTTGTTAAGAGTGGTGGTTGAGTTGGCTCCAACTCATAGAGACCCTGTATAGAATTTCCAAGGAGCAGTTGGTGAGTTTGACCCACTGGCCTTGCTGTTAACATTCCAGTGTGTATCCTGCAGAGCACACTAGGACTCCTCGTTAACCCATAGAAGTGAGGATTTATATAAAAAAAAAAAAGCACAAAATGGAGGATAACTACATCAGATCCCCAAATGAAGGGCAACCACACACCACTGGAAATTGTTAAGTAGAAAAACACGCATGCGAAAATTGCTCAACATCATAAACGCACATAGAAAAATTATGCTATAAAAGATAGAGTTATGGGGGTATGGGGCTGGAGCCCTGCTGTGGTGCTGTAGGATAAACTCTCAACTGCATGGTTGGTTTGAACCGCAAGGTCAGCCTTTCAAGTTTATCAGGGGCTCCTCAGAAACCCTATACAGAGTCCTAATGAGTTGGAACTGACTCTATGGCACTTCACAACAACAACAATAACAGTAGGGTTGGGGTAGGCGATGGCTGGGCCTTGTTGCAGGGTGGGAGGCAGAGTCATGCTGAGTCTGCAGCTTTGAGCAGCCATCACAAAACAAAAAAGTTACTGGAGGTGACAGCATTACACTCTCCCTGCCCCTCCCCACTCTCCTCACTGGTTTTACTTTTTCTTTTTTTTCTTTTTTTTTCAATCTCAATGAAACAATCAGGTAAATCCATAGAGATACATGAATACTGATATGGATATTTACTTCACTGTTATTTACAATGTTGAAAACCAGAAAGCAATCTAAATGTCTATCTTAATTACCTTTCTGGTAGTAACTTTGATTTAGTTCCAACTCATAGTCACTCAGTATAGGGTTTTCAAGGAGTGGCTGGTGGTTTTGAACCACCAACCTTGCCATTAGTAGTCCAGTGCTTAATTACCTGATGGTAGTGGTGGTTATGTGCCATGGAGTCGGTTCTGACTCATAGTGATCCTGTATAGGGTTTCGGATATGTAAATCTTTTCTGGAGCAGAAAACCTCATGCTTTCCCAGCAGAATTGCTGGTGGTTTTGAACTGCTGACCTTGAGATTAGCAGTTCGATTCATAACCACTATGCTACCAGAGCTCTTTCATAATACTGTAGTAGACCAGGAGTTGGTTCCAACTACTAGTCACTCTGTATAAGGTTTCTAGGAAGTGGCTGGTACGTTTGAACCACCAACCTTGCAGTTAGCAGTCCAGTGCTTAGTTACCTAGTGGTAGCTTTAAAGACCAGAAATTTACTTTATCACAGTTCAGGAGGCTAGAAGTACAAATTCAGGGCACCGGGCTACAGTGCAAATTTCTCTCTCTGTTCCCAGAGGAAGATGTCTAGCTATTTCACTTTCTGTAGACCTAGCATTCCTCACTCCCTTGGAGATCTTCAAATGGCACCTCACCAGGCCCAGCCTAAGTTTTCATGCTCACTTATGTATCTAATCTGTTTTTAGGAGCTGATGGCTCAGTGTATAAAATGTATTAAAATAAAATCACCAGATCTAGGAGCTGAGGATGAGCAAATAATCTGAGATGCTGGATAATATGAACAAGAACTTGGCCTCAGTATTGGAAGAAGACACATTAACAACCTGTGATGTGCAAATGATACAACCTTGTTTGCTGAGAGTGAAGAGGACTTTAAAACACTTATTGATGAAAATCAAAGATCTTCAGTATAGATTGTACCTCAATATAAAGAAAACAAAAATCCTCACCACGGGAGCAATAAACAACATTCTAATCAATGGAGAAAGTTGCTCTGGTAGTGTAGTGGTTACACATCGGGCTGCTAACCTCAAGGTTGGCAGTTCGAAACTACCAGCTGTTCCTCAGGAGAAAGATGAGGCTTTCTGCTCCTGTAAAGATTTGCTGCCTCGGAAACCCTGTGCATGGTCGCCATAAGACAGAACCGACTCCACGGTACTTAACAATAACAACAATCAATGGAGAAAAGATGGAAGTTGTCAAGGACTTCATTCTTTTTGGATCAACTATCAACACTCATGGAAGCAGCAGTCAAGAAATCAAATAACATATTGTGTTAGGCAAATCTGCTGCACAAGATCTCTATAAAATGTTAAAGAGCAAAGATGTCAGGTTAAGGTCTAAGGTGCACCTGATCCAAGCCATGGTAATTTCGTTAGTCTCTTATGTATGTGTAAATTGGATAATGAATAGGGAAGATCTTAGAAAATTTGACGCATTTGAGTTGTAGTTTTGGACTGCCTGAAGAACAAAAAAATCTGTCTTGGAAGAAGTACATTCGGACAGCTCCTTCGAAGCCATCATGTGTCTCTTATACTTTGGACGTATTACCAGGAAGGATCAGTCCCTGGAGAAGGACATCATGCTTGGTAAAGTGGAGGGAGACCCCCAGTGAGATGGATTGGCATAGGGGCAGCAGCAATGGGCTCAAGCAATGATTGTGAGGATGGCGTCGGACCACGCAGTGGTTTGTTCTGTTGTTCACAGGGTCACTATGAGTCAGAACTTAACCACAACACCAGCAGCAGCAAAAGAGGTCAGCTTTGAAGAAGAACTGAGAATTCGTTTGAAGCTGGTGCCTCCTCCTCTGGGCTCTAGAGAAATCTTACAACTTTAGCAGGAACTTTTGTTAGATAAAACATACTGTCATAATGAAAGGAGCTTTCTTTGTTCTTCTCATAGATCTAAATACCCCTGTCTTTGGAAATGAACTGTGTAGACATGGGTGCTTGCTTTAATAAAACTTGCTTAAGCTCTGTATTTAGTCAAACATATCTGAAGTGAACATTTAGGGAATGCTGAAACTGTTCTCTTTCTGCTTATACAAAAGTGATTATACTCCTTTCTGTCTCATCACTGGATGTGGCTGAATTCACTTTATGACAATCCCACATTCAATATCAGAGTGCTTAGACATAAGACCCTGACAGAACTCCATTAACATAACAATGAAAACTCTTTTTGCATCCACAGGTTTGGGTATTAGGGTTCCAGCACATATTTTATAGATACACAATTCTATATATAAGAATGCCCATCAAAAGAGAATTGGTAAATAAATTGTAATATGTTTACATAATGATATCCAGAATGGCCAGGGTCTAGGAACACAGATTCATAAAAAATCAGATAAATCCCCCAGCCCTTATTTGATTACTTCTGCAGGTACACTTCAAAGGAGCATGTTTATTCAGTGAAACCAAAGCTACAAATCAACGGAGACATTAAGATGGATGCTCAGGAATTGTTGTATTGAATATACTGCATTAATGTACTGTGCTCAATATAATTTTGCAGAGCTGATTAAATTTTACATTACTAGTGAGGAGATCTGGTGTGGTGCTGGACTGCAAAGTCAGTTTGAACCACAAGGTCGGCAGTTCAAGCTCACCAGCCACTCCTTGGAACCCTATACAGGGTTGCTATGAGTTGAAACCAACTCGAAGGCACTAACAACAACAATGAAGGAAATATATTGAATATATCATGTGTTGCACTGTCATAGCCATGAATCATTTATTTGTATTTGCCTATTTCCCCAGACATTATGGGCCCCCTTTATTATGCAATTTTAATAACAATAAAATAGATCTGCTGGTAATGACATTGAAAAATGACAGACTAGAATTTATTTTTTAAAAAAGATAAAGTTTGGATAAGGGTGAGCATTCAGGTTAAGATTAGGGTTTGTGCTAGAATTTTTTACTTTATAATATTGTAACTTATGTATGTATTTTTACATGTACACATTTTTCCATGTGCACATTTTTCTGTGTGCGCATATTTTTCTTGTATTCATCAATAATAGTGGGGTTTTTTTATCTGTGTGTAAATCTCATGTGCTTTGATTTATTTATTTATTTTAATGTTGTTGCTGTTAGAGTTGGTTCCGACTCATATTTTCCCTGCGTAGGGTTTCTGAGGTTGTAAATCTTTATGGAAGTAGAAAACCTTATATTTCTCCCGCCGAACAGCTGGTAGTTTCAAACTGCTGGCCATGAGGTTCACAGCCTGATTCATAACCCTGGAAGTTATGGCCCAGCAGTGGATTCGTATTTTAAAGGGACACAATTCAATCATTGCCATATGTAAAAACACCATCATATCCCAAATACCTTAAACCAGCTAGAAATCCAAAATCTCCTCTTCTGAATCATCTTAGTAGTCTTGATGTGGTTCTGTAGAGTAAGCACTGGACTGCTAACCACACAGTCAGCTGTACAAATCCACCAACTGCTTCTTCGAAAATCCTATTCAGAACTGACTCAATGGCACTGAACAACAACAAATGTTCAAAATCAAATATGGCCGAGACTTAAGGCATATTCCACCCTGGGGTAAAGTTCCTCTTCATCTGTAAACCTGTGAAATCTGGGTTACAGATGATCTCTTTCTGAAGTACAATGGTGGAACAGGCACAAGATAGACATTTTCATTACAAATAGGAGATATTGGTGGTAAAGAATGGATAATGAGCATCAAGCATATTGAAAACACAGGAGAACAATTTACATCAGCTCTCAGGGCTTAAGCCATGGTGTGGCTCTGTAGAATAAGCACTTGACTACTAACCACTAGGTTGGTGGTTCAAACCCACTATCTGCTCCTCAGAAACCCTACACAGGGTTGCTATGAGTTGGAATTGACTCCATGACACTTAACAACAACAACTCAAGCCTTGAAAATAAGACCATGTGGGTGTTGGCTCTGCCCTCCTTACATTCTTTCTCTGTCCCCTTCCATCTAAACTTGGGTAGAAAGACAATTATTTCTGATCCAGTCTTCTCTGCCATTTTGTAGGATTTTAAAGGATGGGTGTGATGAAATAGTCACAAACATTTGTTGTTGTTGTTAGGTGTCATTGAGTTGGTACCCACTCATAGCAACTCTGTGTACAATGGAATGAAATACTGCCCGGTCCTGGGCCAACATCACAATTGTTGCCACTCTTGATCCCATTGACACTGCCATTTTGCCAATCCATCTCACTGGGGGGACTTCCTCTTTTTTTCTGTTCCTCCACCTTACCAAATATGACATCCTTCTCCAGTGACTGGTCCCTTCTGACAAGATGTCCGAAGTATGAGAGACAAAGTTTGGCCATCCTGGCCTCCAAGAAGCACTCTGGCTGCACTTCTTCCAACACAGATCTGTTTGTTCTTTTGGCAACCCATGGCACTTTCAATATTCTCCTCCAACACCGTAACTCAAAAGCATCAAATCTTCTACGGTCTTCCTTATTCACTGTTCAGCTTTCACAAGCATATGAGGTCATTGAAAATACCATGGCTTGGGTCAGGCGCACCTTAGTCTTCAAGCTAAAGTCTTTGCTCTTCAACACTTTAAAAAGGTCTTGTGCAGCAGATTTGCCTAATACAATAAGTTATTTGATTTCTTGACTGCTGCTTCCATGAATGTTGATAGTTGATCCGAGAAGAATGAAGTCCTTGCCAACTTCAATATTTTCTCCATTGATAAAAATGTTGTTTATTGGTCCAGTGGTGAGGACTTTTGTTTTCTTTACTTGAGATGCAATCCATACCGAAGGCTGTGCTCTTTGATCTTCATCAGTAAATACTTTAAGTCCTCTTCACATTCAGCAAGCAAGGTTGTATCATCTGCATATCGCAGGTTGTTAATTAGTCTTCCTCCCATCTTGATGCCATGTTTATCTTCATATGACGCAGCTTCTTGGATTATTTGCTCAGCATACAGGTTGAATAAGTATGGTAAAAGAATACATCCCTGTCGCACACCTTTCTTAAGTTTAAACAAGCATCCTATGTGACAAAATCCAAGTCAGAGAAGTCTGCCACAGTTATTTGCTGAAATTACTTTCTGTAAATGGTTGTATATGGCTTTTATTCTTTGATGCTTATAAGGAAGTTACATCCTGGCACTTAAGGAGTTACATCCTCATTTATGTGTCAAAACTGAAAGTGAAAAATTACTCAGATAGCATTCACAGGCACATGCCTAAATAAATGCAATAGGGAAAAAAAGTGAAAAATGTCTCAGTCATCTATACCATAAGCATGCTGAGAAGCATGCGTTCTATTTCAAACTGGTTGCTTTTTTAATTCTCTGGGTACCATTTTCATGACTTTTTAAAATTGTTTACTGCTTTCTCTGTTGAAGAATTTAGGAAATGCAATAAGTGCATCTTAATTTCAAATGCTTAGATTGCTAACTGGCTTTAGTTCTTTCATGTATCTTAGTTTAATACCACTGAAACTTTTTGAATCATTAGCTCTGGAAACCTAAGTCAGCCACTTAATCACATAACAAGTGAATCATTGGCTTCTAGGCTAGCTAGCGACCCTGACCTGGAAGTCTGTTTTCTGAGGATTGACTGGAAGATTCATCTCTCTACAGCTGAATTCAGATCATATCTCATCTTAGTGAAAATTTTCAGGGTGCTTTCACAGCTATAAATTTCCAGCCTGGTGAGGAAATTCATTGCCCCATCTACAAATGAACCATCGAGGGAGTGGAAGAAACTTTAAGTTATACATTTTTTGAAACAACAAAGGTTTCATATTGCCTGCTACCTTCCACCCCCCCATGATGATAATGGTGCAACACAAAGACTGTAAAATGACATGTGCCTAAATTTTGGTCAGTTTTAGAAGAAATCAAATGAGAAATCTTGTTAAATGCACAAACTTCAGAATCAGACATAATTTCACATCTGAATCCCCATTTTTAGTGTGTGCCCTAGAGAAAGTGACGCTCTCTAAGCTTGGTTTCTTCATCAACAAAATGGAGGAAATAAAATATCACATGGTTGTTATAAGAATCTGACAAGATACTGGATATAAAGCATAAAGCCCCGGTTCTAACACATGTTAAGTGCTCATTTTCAATAGCCTCATACACATGCAGAAGTTGGACAATGAATAAGGAAGACTGTAGAAGAACTTACGCATTTGAGTTATGGTCCTGGTGTGGCACTAATGTGCTGGACTGCAAGTCAGTTTGATCTGCAAGGTTGACTGTTTAAGCTCACCAGCTGCTCCTTGGAAACTGTACACAGGGTCGCTATGGGTCAGAACTGACTCAATGGCATTTAACAACAACAACATTGGAAAAGAATATTAAAGGTACCATGGACTGCCAGAAGAGCAAACAAATCTCTGGTGGAAGAAGTACAACCAGATTGCTCCTTAGAAGCCAAGATGGCCAGACTTTAGCTCTCATATTTTAGACATATTATCAGGAAAAACCAGTCCTTGGAGAAGGACAGCATACTTAGTAAAGTGGAGCATCAGCAAAAAAGAAGGGGACACCCAATGAGGTGGAGTGTCACAGTAGCAACAACAATGGGCTCAAGTATAACAGCAATTGTGAGGAGGGTGCAGAACCAGGCAATGTTTCATTCTGTTGTACATAGGGTCGCTATGGGTCAGAACTGACTTAATGGCACTTAACAACAAAAACAACAGCAGCAGTTAGTTTTGGAGTCTTGAGTGGCACTCAGCTACTAACTGAAAGATTAGTTGTTCCAATTCTTCTGGAGGCACCAAGGGAAAAAGACCTAGCAACCTACTTCTGAAAGACAATAGCCATTGAAAACCCTATGGTTTGCATATCCTACTCTGAAATGCGTGGTGTTGCCATCAGTCAGGATCAATGCAAAAACAACTGGATGACTTTTTTTGTTCTTTTAAAAATTAATGTTATTGACATGGATGTGATTGGTATTCCTTTTTTTCCCTCCCCTATACTGGTAGTGTAGTGGTTGCGAGTCGGACTGCCAACCTCAAGGCCAGCAGTTCAAAACTACCAGCAGTTCTGTGAGAGAAAGATGAGGGCTTCTGCTCCCGTAAAGATTTACAGCCTCAGAAACCCTGTGCAGGGTCACTATGAGTCAGAATCGACTCCACGGTACTTAACAACAAAAAACTACTAAATTAGGTCTATAGATTGTTCTACATTACCAACCATCAGTGGAAGTAAAAATGAAGAGAAGGGAGTTTAAAGATCTTGTCACCAATTAACTTCACTTACTGATAAAGAAATTGATGTGTAAACTAGCTAAGATACCATATACATGTCCAAAGTGGCAGGCGAGGTCTCCTGGCTTCCAGTTTAGCTCATTTTAATAAGCTATATTTTCAACAATGTGTGAGCACTTTTGTTGTTCTTCAGCAAATGCAGAATTATTATTCCTGTTTTTATATTTTGCTAATTACTTACAGTTTTACTTTTGGAGTGTATCAAGTGAGCATTAGACAAATCAGTCATCTCTTCTGAAAAACTTTGAAAACAGTGCAAAATAATTAGGAGTTAAAAAATCCTCACTGGAAGAGAATAATACTGAAAATAATACAAAAATTATTACAAAATAATTAGAAGGATAAGGGGAGGGAGGGGAAGGTGGAGCACAGGGCAGGGAATAGACGCAGGATAGTTTGGGTGCTGGGGAGGGGGGCAATATATAAGAAGGGAGAGGGGAATGGAAAAACAAAGCAGATGGGAGAACAATTAGGCAGGTTTGCATGGGCTAAGTGGGACAGAGGTAAATAATGATGTATGCACAACCTTTAACAACAGGGCTCTGGGATACAAAGATTGAGACACGGTTGGAATGGGGAAAAGGGGGGCATAATGTTAAGATGCTTGGCTGTATTTTAAATCTTGGTTTCCCTTGCATACCATTATAAAATAGACACTGGAGGGCAAGAGAAAGGAATAGCCAGAAACATCACCATAGAAAGCTTGTAAGTCCATCTTCTGACTATAACTGATTGGAATACTTAAAATGGGGCTACAACGTGCCCAGTGAAGGAAGCTTCCTGAGGAGCCTCTGCATTACATAAGACCATAAGTGGAAGCCTGAACCACATCCAGATCTTCAGAGATGGAGAATTTCCACTTGAAAGGACGAGCAGACCAGCCTGGAGCAGATAGAAGAACAGAAGATACTTCTTGAAAGAAAGATCTACAGGAAAAATACAAAAAACATAGGCAGACTGACTGTTACTACAAAAACAAGCAAGTTGCTTGCCCAGGAGATATCAAGGCAAGTGGTTGGGTCCCCTCAGAGCAAACCCCTTTCCAAGACTAAGAGAATCAATGGGAATACACACTTTGATTGGTGACCACGCTCATCACCGATAAGGGGAAGTGAGGGAAAAACAGCAATGAAGCTGAGAGCTAAGCCCTACAGCATTCAATAGACTTCTGTGAACCCAGGTGGAGACCTGGTTGGCCAACAGTGTGGCAAGACCTGGGGACTCGGGCCCAGAGTCAGTAACATAGCCACAGAGGACTAGAGTGGAGAGTGAAGCATCCAGCTGATAAGAAGAGAGGGCACATGCACAATAACATCCACACTTGCCAATAATACCCACTTGATCTGGCTTCAATGACTGAATGATCAGAGCTCAACCAGAAGAAGAAAGAAGAGGGAAAAAAGAGTAATCTGATACAATTTGATGAACTTGACCTACATCTATGGATACAGTAGCTCAAAAGAGGGAACAAATCCTTACAGCAAGGATCATTCCCACCCCCTCCATACGCAGAGTAGACAGGGATGGTCAACTTGGACATTGGCTACCCAAAACTTGGGGGCTACAAAGGCAAGAAGTGACTGCCTTACAAGCTTTCAAGAGGGAACCTAGATTCAGAGGGCGTGAAGGAAGGTAGAATCTCCACTGAGTAGTATCCAATCTGTGTAGGCGGGACTGTTGAAAGGAAATGCGGATAGGTCTTTTGTGATACAATAGTGAATAATTGTTATCAGGACTGCTTGTGAGAGTTGGAAATGTAAAGGTAGACATTTTGTAGCAAGGAGGGGAGTGATTAACTTTTCAGTCTAGGAGCAGAGGGACCATCAAGGGAGAAGAGTGGAGAGCGGGACTCTACCCAGAGAAGCAGTGATGCCTGAGATGGAGGCAGAGATGATGACGTGGAGAGATGGAGCAGTTGGGAACTTTAGACCCGGAGAGGGAGAGGGGCTGTGTGCTGACGACCAGGGGCAGGCTTGTAGTATATACCCTTTGGTTGGTTGATGATGCATGGAGGGGATTGCAACCATGGCAATGAAACAATATACGATAGGATGAATGTAAAACTAATGTTCTCCCATGTAAACTATCACATAATTCACAATAAAATATTAAAAATAATAATAATAATAATTAGAAGGAAAAACTATTACAAAATATTCAGAAGGAATATACATGCAAAGAAATATTGTACAATTGTTATTGTTAAGTGCCATTGAGTTGGCTCTGACTCATAGCCACCCTTTTGCAAGGAGCAGCTGGTAGGTTTGAACTGCTGACCTTGTCATTCACAATCCAGTGTTACACCAGGAGTCATTGTAGGAAAATAATAACTGTTAAAAATGTCCACATTTTTCTGAAGTAATTTCTCTAAGGAGGAAATATGTTTGACATAATGTCTAATATGCAACTTTATGCCATTGCTGTTATTATGTGCTGTCAAGTTGATTCTGATTCATAATGACCTTATGTGACAGACTAGTAGGGTTTCCTAGGCTGAATGTTTTAGGAACAGATTCCCAGGTGTTTTTTTATTGGTTAGTAGTTGAAAACTTTAACTATTGTGCCACCAGGGGTCCTTATGCATGTATGTTGTTGTTAAGCACCGTCAGGTTGTTTCCAACCCACAGCAACCCTATATAGGGTTTCCAAGGAGTGACTGGTGAGCTTGAACTGCCGACCTCGCAGTTCAAACGGTTTTGCAGTCTGGCGCATTAACCCACAGTGCCACTTCAGGACTCCTACCACAAAAAAATTATTTCAAGGTTTAGTTTTGATTTGAATTCCGTAAATATTTCCACTAAACGGGAGTGGAAATCTTGGAAAGGGGAATGAGGAGAGAGAGCTAGTACTGTTTTTTTCCTCTTTCTGCCAGGTGAGACTTTACTAAGAACTGGAAGATGGATATCTACATGGAAGGCTGCATAATGAAATTCCTATTGCTGGCCACTGAAGTCCAGAGCAGAAGAGGGAAAGAAGATGGTAAGTGATTTGGGGGAGCAGCTACAACAATAAGCTTGGAGTTGAGGAGAAGCTGATTCTACCCTTTTCTATAGTGCCAGCACAACATTGTCTCAAATTTTTTCTCTTGTCCCTTGGCTTCAGTGATACCGGACCATTGCTACTTTTGGAGGACTTTCCTTTGGACTTCTTTTAACCTCTGGGGCCCAGTGAACTTAATGTATACATGAAAATAATAATGTTGTTAGATGCCATAGCGTCAGTCCCTACTCATAGTGACTCTGTACACAAAAGAACAAAACACTACACTGGTCCTGAGTCATCCTCACAATTGTTATACTTCAACCCACTGCTGCTGCAATTGTGCCAACCCAAGTCACTACTAAAAAACCCTATACTGGGTCACTAAGAGTCGGAACCGACTCAACGGCACTTAATAATAACAACAAACTCCATTTTATCAAGCAAGATGTCCTCCAGGGACTAGTCTCTCCTGATAACAGCTCCAAAGTATGAGGGATGAAGTCTTGCCATCCTGGCTTTTAAGGAGCATTGCATTCTGGCTGTAATTCTTACAACACAAATTTTAATATTCTTCCTAATATTCTTCTCCAGCACCATAACTCAAATGCATGCATTTTTCTACAGTCTTTCTTATTCACTGTCCAATTTTCACATGCATCTGCGACTATTGAAAACACCATGGCTTGAATCAGGCATGCTTTAGTCCTGAAACTGACATCTTTGCTCTTAAATATTTTAAAAGAGGTCTTGTGCAGCAGATTTGCCTAATGCAATCCATCGTTTGATATCCTAACTGCTGCTTCCATGAGTGTTTGATGAATGTATAGAAAGGCCCAGAGAATGCGCATACTAGGACAAATGAATTTATCATTGCTCGAACGTTTTGGCATATGAGGCGATTGAAAATATTATGGCATGGGTCAGGTGCATCTTAGCCCTCAAAGTAACATTGTTAATCTTTAGTACTTTAAAGAGGTCATATGCAGCAGATTCACCTAATGCAGTATGTTGTTTGATTTCTTGACTGCTGTTTCTGTGAGCATTTATTGTGGTTCCAAGCAAAGTGAGGTCTTTCACGACTTCAATGTTTTCTCAATTTATCATGATGTTATTTACTGGTCCACTTATAAGAAATTTATGGGCTGAGGTGCAACCCATACTGAAGGTTGTAGTCTTTGATTTTCAACAGTAAGTACTTTACGTTCTCTTCACTTTCAGCAAACAAGATGTGTCATCTGCATATCTCAGGTTATTAAATGACCTGTCCTCCAATCCTGATACCAGGTTCTTGTTCATATAATCCAGCTTCTCAGATTATTTGCTCAGCATACTTATTGAATAAGTATGGTGAAAGAATACAATCCTAGCTCACACCTTTCCTGATTTTGAACCATTCAGCATCCCCTTGTTCTGTTCAATTGATTGCCTCTTGGCCTATGTACAGGTTCCTCATGAAAACAATTAAGAGTTCTAGAATATCAGTTCTTTGCAATGTTATCCATAACTAGTCAATGATCCACACAGTCAAGAGCATTTGCATAGTCAATAAAGCACAAGTAAGCATCCTTCATGTATTCTCTGCTTTCAGCCAAGATCTTTTTGGCATCTGCAAATCTGTTCATTTCACATCCTGTTCTGAATCCAGCTTGAGTTTCTGGCAGTTCCCTGCCGATGTACTGTTGCAGCCGTTTGCAAATTATCTTCAGAAAAATTTTACTTGCATGTGGTATTAATGATATTGCTCGTGATCGCCACATTCCATTGGGTGACCTCTCTTTGGAATGGGTACAAATGTGGATCTCTCCCAATCAGTTGGCCAGATAGCTGTCTTCCAAACTTCTTGGCACAGATGAGTGAATATCTCCAATACTGCATCAGTTTGTGGGAAATTTTCTATTTGTATTCCATTAATTCTTGGAACGTTTTTCATTGACAATGTTTTCAGTGCATCTTGGACTTCTTCCTTAAATACCATTAGTTCTTGATCATATAGTATCTCTTGAAATGGTTGAACGTCAACCATTTATTCTGTTAAAGAACAAAGAGATTTGACCACTAGGGTGTGCCTTACCCAAGTCATGATATTTTCAGTAGCCTCATATGCATGTGAAAGTTGGATAAAGAATAAGGAAGACCCTAGAAGAATTGATGCATTTGAGAAGACTATTAAAAGTACCATGGACTTCCAGAAGAACAAATAAATCTATGTTAGAAGAAGTATTACCAGAGTGCTTCTTAGAAGCTAAGATGATCACACTTGGTCTTGCATACTTTGGACATATTATCAGGAGGGACAAATCCCTGGAGGAAGACATCAAGCTTGGTAAAGCAGAGGGTCAGCAAAAAAGAGGGAGACCTCCAACGAGGTGGATTGGCACAGTGGCAGCAGCAATGGGCTGAAGCATAACAGCAGTTGCAATGAAACTGGACAGTGTTTCATTCTATTGTACATAGTGTCGCTATGGGTCTGAACCAACTCTATAGCACCTAACAAGAACAATGAAATATACAGCGCCCTTGACAATGGACTCCAGCATACCAATGATTGTAAAGATGGTGTCGGGCAAGGCAGGGTTTCATTCTGTTGTAGATAGGGTCACAATGAGTAGGAGCTGACTCAACTGCAACTAACAACAGCATAAAATAAAAAGTTAACTTCCTCTTCACCGGTAGCATAGTATCGTACTTTTTTTCACTGGACAATATATCTTGGTGTTCTTTTATGTAGTAAATGTAAGTCTTCATTCTTTTCAACCACCACATCAACAAACTGCCGTCCCCATTGATTCTGGCTCATAGGGAACCTATAGCACAGAACAGAACTGCCCCAAAGGGTTTCCAAAACTCTGACAGCTTTCTCCTGCAGAGCAGCTGGTGGGCTCAAACTGCTGACCAGGGCTCCTATATGCACAAAAAAACAAGTCTACTGCCATTGAGTTGAATATGATTCATAGCAACACTACAGGACACAGTCGAACTATTTCACGTGGTTTTCAAGGCTGCACATTTTTATGGTAGCTAAGTGCTACATCTCTTTTCCTCGGAGTGGCTTTTTCATTGGCAGCTGAGCACTTTCAACCACTGTACCATCAGGGCTCCTAAACTCCAAAAGGGGGTGTGAAACTGGCCCATCTGTTTTCCAAGGGCAGTGTTTCATTCTGTTAACACTACATAGGGTCACTTTGAGTTTGAATGACTCCACAGTACCTAAGAACAACAATCTTTACGGAAACAGGATGCCACATCTTTCTCGCACAGACTGGCTGGTGGGTTTGAACTGCTGAACTTTCAGTTAGTAAATGACTGATTAATCCTTGTACTCCCAGGCTCCTTGTTCAATCACTGCATAATATAAATGTAATGTAATTCATTTAAACATTCCTTAGTTGAGGAAATTCTTTTTTCCAATTTTTCTTTCTTATCAGTAAATCTGCAATGAATATTCATGCTAACTGACTTTGTGAACATGTGCGAATGTCAGAAATACACATTGTTGAAGGTAAGTGCGTTGGATCCTATTCCCATTTATAATGACCCTGTGTCGGATTTCCAAGGAGAAATTGATGGGTTTGAACCACTGACCTTGTGGTTCCCAGTAGAATTAAGAACTCCAAGGATATGCTTATTTAAAATTTTGAGGGATATTTCAAAATCATCCTCAAAAATATTTATGTCAATTTCAACTCTTAAAAACTGTGTTATTTCCACTTAATGCTACTGTCATTATATTGAGTTTTTAAAAACCTGACTGGGTAAAAAGTGTTTTTTGTTTATTTTTCATTTTACGTGTTTCTTTTGAGATTAGACATCATTTTATATTTTATAATCAGTCATTCCAATGTACTGTCTTTCATCCATTAAAAAAAGTATGATTTTTCATAATTTTAGAAGTTTTTTTATACATATTGTATATTTTGTTTAATATATATTGCAAACACTTTCACTAGGATCTATTGTTTAGATGCTTTTTGTTATACAATTTTTTTTAAAAAACTAAGATCTGTCAGTCTTTCTGTAATGGCTCCTATAATTTGTGTTTTCTCAGAAAGCCTTTCATCACCCCTGAAACTATAAAATAAGCACGTCATATTTTATTCTAGTGCCTTCAGATACATTGTTTTGTTTTTATTCTTAAAAAAAATTCTAATTTAATTCATTTGGATTTTGTGTGTATGCTGTTGCATAAGGATCTAAATTAATTTTTCTAAGGATCAATAACCCTCTCAATATCATTTTTGAATTGTCTATCCTTTTCCTACTAATTTGAAATGCTTCCTTTTGCTACTCTTTGTTGTTGTTGGTAAGTGCTATCGATTGGTTCTGACTCATAGCAACTCTACTTAGGGTTTCCAAGGAGTGGCTGGTGTGTTTGAACTGCCAATCTTGCAGTTAGGAGTCCAGTGCTTATTCTACAGTACTAGACCAGGACTCTTTAAATGTCCCTATATGGCTGTTTTTTCTGAATTGTGGGTTTTCGTTCCATTTATCTATATGTTTATTATGAGTCATAACAGTGCTGTTTAATTAATGTAGACTTAGTAGGTTATAATAACTGAAAAGTGAAGTCTTTCCTGGCTGTTCTTTTTTTTTTTCTTTTCCATTCTTCATTATTTTGTTGCTTATTCTTGTACATATTCTTTGCTAGATGAACTCTAAAATCAGCTTCTTGGGTCCCATAAACCTCCCACTAAGAGTGCATTGAATTTATGGATTAATTTGGAAAGTTGACATCTATACAATATTGAGTCTTCTCACCTAGAAACAAGAGATAGCTTTCTATGCATTCAGGTCTTCATTTGCATCTTTAATAAAGTTTTATTGTTTTCTTCATATGGACCTTGCACAGCTTTTATTGGTTTATTCCTGGATTCTTTTGTTGTTACTGTTTTAGTTTATGTTGCCATCAGGAATGGGGTCTTTGGAATTCTTTTTCTATACACAAAAGGATGTTGTTGTTAAGTGCCATCAAGTTGATTCTGATTCATAGTGATGCTGTATAGAATTTCTGAGGAGCGGCTGCCAGGTTTGAACTGCCGACCTTGTGGTTCACAGTCCAGTGCTTATCCTACAGTGCCACACCAGGACTCCACAAACAAAAGAATAAGAGAATGAAATGAAAGCAGGAGTTGAAAGAAGGGAAGAGAAATAAAAATAGAGAGGGGCAGATGAAAGGTTGTGGAAGGAAGCAAGAGAGAAGATTTCTATGGGACATAGAGTTCCTGAATGGCATAAATAATTAACATGCTCAGCTGCCATTCAAAGTAGTTTGAGTCCACTCAGAAGCATCTTGAAAGAAATGCCTGGTAATCAACCTCTGAAAAATCAGCCATTGGAGCACAGTTCTACTCTGACACACATGAGGTCACCAAGAGTCGTAGCTGACTTGACAACAAATGTTTATTATAGACACGCCTTTGTGTTAGGGACTTTCACAAGCATCATCTCATGGCATCCTAAAACCAGGAGCTCATTTAAGAAAACTAAAATTTAAGAAAGTCCGCAATATATATGGAAACGGAAATGGGGAGAGAGAGGGCAGGTTTAGAGTCAGTGAATGCAACCAATACAAGAACACTCTTACTAGCTGTGTGATCTGACATCCATATTACTTTCCTCTTTGGTAAAACTTGCATAGTATCTGCTCCGGTGATTGTGAGGAACATGTGGAATAATGCAACTAAAGTGTCTGGCATGGTAAGAGCTTTCCCTACGGGTCAGCTTCCACCTATTAACCCACTGAGGCTTTTCTTCCTCCTGCTTCAAGCTCCCACGAAAATCCCAGAGTCTTCTCATAACACATGGAGTCTCATATTACTGTGCCTTATTATTAAGTACCATTGAGTCAGTTCCGACCCACTGTAACCTTTTATAGGGTTTCCAAGGAGCGGCTGGTGAGCTTGAACCACCAACCTTGTGGTTCAAACCAACCCTGCAGTCCAGTGCATTAACCCATAGCACCTCACCAGGACTCCCACTATGTGCCTATGAGATGTTTATTGCATGAGCACGTGACACCCAGAAACAGGCACCTAAAAATGTTAGGAAACACTGTAGAAAAGACAGTCATTAAGAAACTCTGGTCTGGATCTGAAAAATTAGCATCAAATCAGCCTGAAAAAAAAAAAAAATCCCCATTACATTGTTAAAATGAAAATCTTTATTCATGATTAAATCCTCAGTAAGAAACACCCTTTATGTCTAGCAGAACAATAGTCCTTTGTTCTGGACACAATGCTGACTACATAGCCCTGGAATTGAATCCCCAAGGCAATGTAATGCTTTCTCCTGTGGGACACTAGAAACAGAGGTGCTCCATCACCTGACCCAGTGCTGGGCCACTAAAGAAGGCTCCATTTCCAGCCAGAGCAGCAGAAATACAAGCGTGGCTCAGCTGTCCTGGTGAGGACTTGTATTTACTGGTGGAATTTGTGCTGAGGAGATGTAAATAGGGAGAATAATAAAAAGATCTCATTGAAATGCCCCAACTGAGCGTTCTCCTCTTGTACCTATGCTTTTTTCCAACCCATTGCTCCTGCTCATCAAGAAAGTGATGGACTGGCCTGGATTTAAACCCTGCTCACTGCGGGTTAATGCACTGGACTGCAAAGTCGATGTGAACCTCAAGGTCGCCGGTTCAAGCTCACCACCCACTCCAACACAGGTTGGAACTGACTCAATAACATTTAACAACAACAACAGCACTGGACTGCCACCTCAAGGCCGGAGGTTCAAATCTACCAGCTGCTCCTCGTTATGAACTGGAACTGACTTAATGGAACTTAACAACCACCACCCTCTCTAGACATATATCTGGAAGCTCTTGAGGAAATCCATTCACCTCTCTGAGCCTCATTTTCTTCATCTGAAAAATGGGGTTAGTAGCACAGACCTCAGAGACTGCTGTGAAGATTAATTCACACAAATATTTTTTAAAGGGCTCAATAAAACCAGAATTGTTGCTGTTGTTATGTGCTGTGGAGTCGGTTCCAACTCATAGCGACCCTGTACAGGGTTTCCAAGGCTGTAAATCTTTATGGGAGCAGAAAGCCTCATCTTTGTCCTGCGGAACAGCTGGTAGTTTCAAACTGATGACCTTGCGGTTTGCAGCCTGGATTCATAACCACTACACTACCAGAGCTCCTTAAAAAGCAGAATTAATACGTTTCCATCAATTAGAGAACTGCATTCAGCCTGCAAATGTCTTCAGTGGTTTGCAGTTTTACTTTTCAAGGGAAATTTTGATTTCTGCAATAGCCAAATGTCATATGACTCTATGACTAGGAAAGCAGTAATGTGGGTGACGAAGCTCAACAGCCATACATGATACTCTTTGTTTTTTTAAAGGGTCACTGTAGAAGCTGAGATTAGTTTGTATAGGTGGCTTGTACACTAACCTTGAAAACAACTAAAAATATTCTGAGCAATGACAGGATCATGGAAATAAACATATCATCTTCCCAGGGGAAGACTTTAGCCATCATTTTTTCTGTGTCTATTCCTGCAGCAAATATGTATGGGGTTCCTGCCGTGTGCTGACATTGTTTCAGGGATCGCAGCCCTGAACACTGTAGGTACACATCCCTGCTTGCTGTTCTTGTGAGCCACAGTGATCAATAAACAAATGGATAAGCACAGTATAGTCTATGCCACGTGGTGATGGATGGGGAAATGATATGGCTGTAGGATAAGCACTGGACTGCTAACCCCAAGGTCAGAAGTTCAAACCCACCAGCAGTTCTGTGGGAGAAAAATGAGGCTTCCGGTTCCATACTTGGTAAGTGGAGGATAAGCGAAAAAGAGGAAGGCTTTCAACGTGATGGAATGACACAATGGGCCCCAATGCAATGACTGTGAGGATGGCACAGCATCGGGCAGGGCTTCATCCTGTTGTGCACAGGGTCACTATGAGTCAAAACTGGCTTGATGCTACCTAATAACAACAACAAATATATACAGCTTTGGAAACCTATACAGGGTCACTATGAGTCAGAATTGACTCGATGGTAGTAAGATTTTAGTGGTAAAGGGGAAAAGCAGTCCGTGGGAAGTATAAAGGTTTAACATGTTGGACTGCTATCCGGAAGGTTGGAAGTTGAGTCAACCCCGAGATACCGTGGTCTTCTGAAAATGAAGGCAGAGAAGAGATTCCAGGAGTGAACTCCCCACCAGTCTAGTGCTTAGAAGTAAGGGAAACTACTACTGACACTGAGAAATAGCCAGAGAAGTTAAGAGGAAAACAGGGAGAACATTGTGCCCTGGATATAAATAAAGTATTTCAAAAGGTTCAGACTAATTTGCAATAAAGTCACCTTGTCTTAACAATTGCCACCAGGCAGCTACCGTAATGGATGAGCTAAGTTGTCACTGGCACTGTAGGACAAGCACTGGACTTCAAATCACAAGGTCGGTGGTTCCAACCCACCAGCCGCTCCTCAGAAACACTATACAGTGTCTCTATGAGTCAGAATGGACTCAACAGCACTTAACAAGCTGCCATGGAACATACCACATTTCGAACTGGTTCCTGTGGGTAAATTATTCCAACAGTAAAAGACAGTCACTATGAACTAAGATTTCATCTTTTAATATTTTTTAGCTGATTTCATTTTTGTAAGCAAAAAAAACACAGCACTGACACAATTTAATCATTGCTATATTCTAGAATCTTTTCTTTCACCTTCAAGTTGTCTCTACGTAACTATTGTCCCGGAAGCAAATTGTGCAATTTTAAGAGCTAGCAATCTCAGTAGTAGCATGTGTGGTCAGGGTACTAGGAATCTGTGTGGGTAAATTTGGTCAATGTTTGAGGAGGTTTGGACTTTTTTCTTTCTCCTCCTTTTTATCAGCTGATGTTGATTCTTGGAATTTTCTGGTTTTATAGCAGGAAGAACAAATTGTGGAAACAAAAGCTTCAAAGTGTTCATTCATCAAGTAATCTGGTCTTGAGTCTCAATTTTTCTAAGTGTAACAGGCTGTCATGCTGGGAGGGTTGAAAAAGATTAAAGGTGAGGGTAGGACACTGGTAGAGTTGTAGGATAAGCAGTGGACTACTAACCACAAGGTTGGCAGTTAATCCCACCAGCTGCTCAATGGGAGAAAGATGAGGCTGTCTGCTCCCATAAAAATTTACAATCTCAGAAACCCTATAAAGGGTTGCTATGAGTAGGAACCAACTTGAAAACACTGAATTTGTTAGAGTTTGAGGGTAGGATGTGGGGTTGGTGACAAAGCACAGATAGAACAACTTCTACATTTTTGTCAGAAGCTTACATTTTTTTAATGGCGATAAAATATACATATCAAAATATGTGCCATGTTAATCATTTTTAAATGTATAATAGGTAACAATGTTTATGTTTACAATGTTCTGCAAACACTCTTAAGATCCATTTCAAAACGTTTTCATCATCCCAAACAGAATTCAGTACCCCTTAAGCAATAGCTACCTATTCCCCTGATAACCACTAATAAGTTTTTGTCTTCATGCATTTGTCTAGTCTAGATATTTATTGTAAATGGGATCATACAATTTTTTGTGTGTGTTTCCAGTTTATATCTCTTAGCATACTGTTTTCAAGGTTCATGCATGTTGTTGTATGTATCAGAACTTCATTTCTCTTCGTGTACAGATGTATCACATCTTGTTTATTCATTCATCTATCGATGGACACTTAGGTAACTTCCAAGTTTGGGCTATTGTGAATAGTGCTGCTGTGACCATTACTGTACAAGTATGTGCTTGTCCTTGCTTTCATGTCTCTTGGATATATGCCTAGGAGTGGAACTGCAGGATCATATTGTAATTCTATGTTTACTTTTCTGATGAACAGCCAAACTCTTCGACAGCATACAATCTCACCAGCAATGTACAAGGGTCTCAATTTCTCCTCATTCTTGGCAATATTTATTTTTTTCTCATAAGAGCCATCCTTTTTGTTGTTAGGTGCCATCGAGTCAGTACTGACTCATAGCGACCTTATGCACAACAGAACCAAACACTGCCTGGGCCAACCTCACAATTGCCACGCTAGAGCCCATTGATGCTGCCACTTTGCCAACCCATCTTGCTGAGGGTCTTCATTTTTTTCTCTGACCCTCCCCATCCTTTGTTGTTGTTGTTAAGTGCCGTTGAGTCGGGTCCGACCCATAGCGACCCTGTACAGGGTTTCCGAGGGTGTAAATCTTTACGGGAATAGAAAGCCTCATCTTTCTCCCGCGGAGCAGCTGGTAGTTTCGAACCGCTGACCTTAAGGTTCGCAGCCCGATTCGTAACCACTACGCTACCAGAGCTCCTTATCCTAGCAGTGGTGAAATGGTATCTTATTGTGGTTTGGAGTCCTGGTGTGGTGCTGTGGGTTAATGCACTGGACTGCAAAGTTAATTTGAACCACAAGGTTGGCAGTTTAAGCTCACCAGCTGCTCCTTGGAAACCCTATACAGGGTCGCTATGGGTCAGAAGGGACTCCACTGCACTTAACAACAACAATGACTAATGAGGAGTTCTGGTGTGGCACTGTAGGATAAGCACTAGACCGAAAGGTCACTTTGAATTACAAAGTCAACAGTTCAAATCCACCAGTGGCTCCTCAGAAACTCTGTACAGGGTTGCTATGAGTTTGAACTGACTCGATGGCATTGAACAACAACAATGACTATAATGATAGAGTCCTTGTGTGGTGCTGTAAGATAAACATTGGACTGCAATGTTGTCAATTCAAACCCACCAAGCACTCCTTGGAAATCCTATACAGGGGTTATGAGTCAGAACTTACTCAACAGCCCTTAACAACAACTACAGCAATGACTAATGGCATTAAGCATCATTTCCTGTGCTTATTGGCCCCATTTGTATATCTTCTTTGAAGAAATGGCTACTAAAGTAAAGTCCATTGCCCATT
The DNA here is from genome assembly GCF_000296735.1 of Chrysochloris asiatica. Classification (NCBI taxonomy): domain Eukaryota; kingdom Metazoa; phylum Chordata; class Mammalia; order Afrosoricida; family Chrysochloridae; genus Chrysochloris; species Chrysochloris asiatica. The sequence goes on along the minus strand of NW_006408532.1, from coordinate 25,447,430 downwards.
TTTATATTGGGTTGTTTGTCTTTTGTTGTTGATTTACAGGAGTTCTTTGAATATTCTGTGTATTAAGTCCTTATCAAATATTTTTCCCATTCTGCAGGTGGTCTCTTCATTTTGTTGATTAACTTTTTTTTTTAGAAATACATGTTCTTTTATTATTCAAAAATCTGATAATGGTTGTATTGGGTAAGTGTCTCACAATTAAATCTGTGTGAAAGGGCTAATTTTTTTTTTTTTGGTTGTTGTTATTGTTATTTTTAAGACAACAAAGATAAAGAAACTTAGAAAACTAAAAATAGTCATTGTTGTCTTCCCCTTGTCTGTTAATTCTATCATCTTTGTGTTTTAGTTTTAGTTTCAAGTGATTGGCTTTTCTTCTCATTGTGGCTCGCTTGTCTTGCTTCTTGGCAGATCTTACAGTCTTTGATGATAAACTTCCAAACATTTAAAAATTTACCTTGCTGGGTGCTGAAATTTTTTTTAATGTTTTATTGTGAATTATGTGATGGTTTACATGAGAAAACATTAGCTTTACATTCAATGTTACAATCCTCTCCATACATTATCAAGGAGCCAAAGGGTATACCCTGCAAGTCTGGCCCTCAGTTGTCAGCACACAGCCCCTCTCCTTCTCTGGATCTAAAGTCCCCAGCCACTCCATCTCTCCATGTTGTCGTCTCTGCCTCCATCTCTGGTGTCACTGTTTCTCTGGGTAGCGTCCTGCATTCTGCTCTTTTCCCTTGATGGCCCCAGGGACCTCTGCTCCTGGACTGCGAAGTCAACCAAGCCCCTCCTTTTGCTATAAAATGTCTACCTTTACATTTCCAACCCTCACAGTCAATCCTGATAGAAATTATTCACTATTGTACCACAAGAGTTCTAGCCCTATCTCCTTTTATCAGCCCCACCCACACAGATTGGTTACTACTCAGTGGAGATTGTACCTTCCTCCGTGCCTTCTGGATCTAGCCTCCTTCTTGAAAGCTTGCAAGCCAGTCACTTCTTGCCTTTGTCGTCTCCCTATTTTGGGTAGCCATTGTCCAAGTTGCCCATCCCTGTCTACCCTGTGTAGAGAGGAGGTGGGAATGATCCTCGCTGTAAAGATTTGTTCCCTCTTTTGAGCTACTGCATCCATAGATATAGGTCAAGTTCATCAGATTACTCTTTTTTTCCTCTTTCTTCTAGTTGAGCTCTGATCATCCAGCCACTGAAGCCAGGTCAAGTGGATATTATCCGCAAGTGTGGGTGTTCTTGTGCATGTGCTTTCTCTTCTTTTCAGCTGGATGCTTCAGTCTCCACTCTAGTCCTCTGTGGCTATATCACTGACTCTGGGCCCAGGAGTACTCAGGTCTTGCCATATTGCTGGCCAACCAGGTCTCTACCCGGGTTCACAGGAGTCTATTGAATGTGGTAGAGCTTAGCTCTCAGCTTCATTGCTGTTTTTCCCTCAATTCCCCTTATCAGTGACCAACATGGTCACCAGTCAGAGCGCATGTCTGCTTATGTATTCACATTGAGTCTTAGTCTTGGAAGGGGGTTTGCCCTGAGGGGACCTGATCACTTGCCTTGATGTCTCCTGGGCGAACAACTTGCTTGTTCTTGTAGTAGCCAGTTGAACTGCCGTTATTGGTTTGTATTTTTCCTGTCGGTCTTTCTTTTAAGAAGTATCTTCTGTTCTTCTAGCCTCCCCAGACTGGTCTGCTTGTTCCTTCAAGTGGAAATTTCCCACTTAGAAGATTCTGGATGGGGTTCAGGATTCCACCTATGGTCTTATGTAATGCAGAGGCTACGCAGGAAGCTTCCTTCACTGGGCACATTGTAGCCCCATTTTAGGTATTCCAATCAGGCAGACTTACAAGCTTTTCTATGGTGATATTTCTGGCTATTCCTTCTCCCCCACCCCCACCCCACCCAAGTGTCTATTTTATAATGGTATCCCAAGGAAACCAAGATTCAAAAGACAGCCAAGCATCTTAACATTATTTCCCCCCTTTTGCCCATTCCAACCATGTCTCAATCCCTGTATCCCAGAGCCCTGTTGTTCCAAGGTTGTGCATAC
>NW_006408532.1:25442574-25443033 GCF_000296735.1 Chrysochloris asiatica | reverse complement strand
TTTTGATTTATTTTTATTATTTGAAAAGTATTTTTGTTACTGTTCAGTCATAGTTTTTTCAAAGGTCAATAGAAAATGTGAAGAGGCATGCCAAGAGAAAGAAGCGATGGTGATGAAGTATGTGAGAGGTGAGAAGGAGTCCTTAGACCTTCGCAAGGAGAGACACTCGAGAGAAAACTGAGAGATGCAAATAAGGAGTTTGAGAAAAACACTAACAAAATTAAACAAGTTTCTCAGGAGAAAGGAAGGTTGCACCAGCTGTTTGAAGCAAAGATATAACCTGGGCTGTTGTTCATTATTTGAAATGTGTCCTCTGTGCTCTTCCTTACTTAATCAAATAATTGTAACTTGACTTGTTCAAACACCCTTAAGCATGAAGTTGGTTTTGTTTTTTTTTAATGTTTTATTGTGAATTGTGTGATAGTCTACATAGGAGAACATCAGCTTTACATTCATTCC
>NW_006408532.1:25432139-25442474 GCF_000296735.1 Chrysochloris asiatica | reverse complement strand
TTAGTCTATTACAATAGTGGTCCAATGCAGTATTTCTCCTTTTGTGACTGACTAATTTCACTCAACATAATGTCCTCAAGGTTCATCCATGTTATGTGGTAGCTTACAGCTTCCTTGTTGTTCTTCAAAGTAGCATATTATTCCATTGTGTGTATGTACCACAGTTTGTTTATCCATTCTTCAGTTGATGGGCACTTAGGCTGTCTCCATCTTTTTCCTCTTGTAAATAGTGCTGCTATGAACACTGGTGTACATATATCTACTCGTGTTATGGCTCGCATTTCTTGTGAGTAAATACCAAATAGAAGAATTGCTGGATCATAAGGTATTTCTATTTCCAGTCTTCTGAGGAAGAGCCATATTGCTTTCCAGAGTGGTCAGATCATTTTGCAATCCCACCAGCAATGCAGGAATGTCCCAGTCTCTCCACATCCTCACCAGCATTTATTGCCCTCAACTTTTTGGATCTTTTCCTTTATTGCTGGTGTGAGACGATATCTCATTGTTGTTTTGATTTGCATGTCTCTAATAGCTAGTGAATTAGGCTGTGAAACTCAGGGTCAGCAGTTAGAAACGAGCAGCTGTTCCGTGGGAGAAAGATGAGGCTTTCTGCTCCCATAAAAATTTACAGCCTCGGAAACCCTGTACAGGGTTGCTATGAGTCAGAACCGACTCCACAGCACATAACAAATGGCTAGTGATCATGAACATTTCTTCATATGTTTGTTGGCTGCCTGGATCTCCTCCTTGGTGAAGTGTCTGTTCATGTCCTGTGCCCATTTTTTAATTGGGTTATTTGTCTGTTTCTTGTAGAGTTGTTGAGTTTCCTATATATTTTAGAAATGAGTCCCTTGTCTGATGTGTCATTGCAAAAGATTTTTTCCCATTTTGTGGGCTCCCTTTTTACTCTTTTGTTGATTTTGATGCACATAAGTTTTTAGTTTTTAGTATGTCCCAATCATCTATTTTGTCTACTTTTGTTTGTAGAGTTTTCAAAATGTTTGGTAGTCTGTGTATGTTGATAAAAATTTTTGACTCAATAGTTTTAAGTTTTTTTGAAGAGCAATTTATCTATTTTTTCTTTTTTGGCTTTTCCTTATGGTGTCATATCTAATAATCAATTGCCAAAAACAAGACACACAATGTTTACCTCTATGTTTACTTTCAAGAGTCTTATGGTCTTAGTTCTTATGTTTAGGTTTTTAATCCTTTTTGAGTTAATTTTTGTACGTTTTTTGAAGCATAAGCATGAGTCTCTTGGAAGCAGTTTGCCATGGTGATTGGGAAACAAATAAATTCTGCTATCTGACTAGACAAGTAGAAGACAAGAAGCCCATTTGTCCCAGTATCACCTGCTGCTTGTCCTGGTGACACCTGTCAACAAGCTATTCTACTTTATTTTCTAAGCTCAGTCTCAGAAGCCTATACTGCAAAGAGCTGCCACTTGTTTCTCTTGGAGAAATCCAATTTCTGGCAACTCAGGATGCACCGAGTACAGCCACTTGTTGCCTCTTTTATGAAGGTGCATCTGGATGACATGTCAGTCCTACTTGGAAACTTAGCTACAGAAAACTCATTTCACAGAATTTTACATTACTTCTTTTTTTAGATACAACTTCTGGGAATGCCATCACTAAACCCCAAATAGTGTAGTCCAAAAAACTACCACAGAATTGTGCATAGCTTTCAACTGGAAAGAAAAATACTACTTGTAATCCAGCATTATTCCCTAGAGTTAAATTAACTGAAGAAGACAATGCCCAAATTTGCATGTTGCAATTCTGTGTGTGATACAAATAGTGGGGACTCATCTTGACTATAGTGGATGGGTGGCAAGTTGCTTCTGGAAGAAGCCGTGAGCACAGGCTGTCTGCACTGCAACCCCCCAGCCCCTGTGAGCTGCACAAACATGAACTGCAAGGAACTGTGCTTATCCATAAGGAGAAAACCATTGTTTATTATATAGCTTTACGTCTCGTGAGTTATTGAACTCAACAATCTCCTCATGGTTTATTGACTCAACAAAGAATTTTATTTATATTTCAGGTGCTGATCTATTGGGGGAGGATTTTAGTGAACAAAACAGACACAAATCTCAACTTTCTTGGAGCCTGTGTACTACTGTGGGGAGGGGGGATCACTAGTCGATATAATAACTAAATTATTCAATATGATTGACTGTCATAAACCCTGCAGAAAGTAGACAATGATAAGGAATTTGATGTGGGCATGTGGGGCGGGCAAATTATAACCTTAACTATAGAGAATCTGGGTAGGTTTTGTTGAGAAGGTGACATTTATTTGTGTTAAGGTTTTCAGGAGGGGAGGCAGTTGGACAACTGCATTTCTGGGGGAAAGAGTATTCAGGCAGATGAGAGAGACAGGGCAAACACCTTAAAGCAGAAACAAGCCAGGCATGTGTAAGGGAGCGTGGTTGGAGTGGAATGAATGATAGAGAAGAAACAGGAGACTCAGTCAACAGGGAACAGTCCTCATTCACCACTTCAAGGATTGGGCATTTAATCTGAGGGAAATGGGAAGTTGTGGGAGGATTTCAGGCCAAGGACTAATGTGGTCTGTATTATATTTGAGAAGAATGACTCTAGGTTCTCTGTGGGAATAGTTTCTTAGAGGCAAGTATGGAACACATACGAGGCTAGAACAATAATGAAGGGAAGATGATGCCCGGAATCATGGTTGTAACTGCGGAGGTGGAGGAAAGTTGGATTCTGGGTATATTTTGAAGGTGGAACCAACAGGATTTCCAGACAGACTGGATGGAAGTTACCAATGAGAGGAGTTAAGAATGATACAAAAGTTTTCGGTATTTTTGATATTGTCAATCACAACCTGATGCTAATAAGAGCTAAAAACTACTACCTATTATTTGTATTCCTAATTTTGAAAAATCACTAAGCATTGCCATGCTGTTCATGCCCTAGTTAATCCCTAGGGGGCACTCAAGGTCTTCCCTTCTTCCCTATCACTCCTTTTTCCACAAAAAGGAAGATGACAAATTTAAAGGTAGCACAAAATGGGCTCCCAATGGCAACTGAGTTCTTGTACAAAAGGCAGGAAAACACAATGCAGTAGGTGTCAAACTTTAATGTGGATAAGAATTACCTGGGAACTTTGCCAAAATGCAGATTCACAGCAAGCTCAATCACCAGAGATTCTGAGTAAATCTCCAGGGAACCTGGGAATCTGCATTTTCATTAACCAGGTGACTCCAGTGTATGTACTCCATGCCACAAACACTGTTGTTGTTAATTGCTGTCAAGTCGCTTCTGACTCAGCAACCCTGTACAGGGTTTCCAGGGAGAGACTGGTGGGCTTGAACCACTGACCTTGTGGTCCAGTGCTTTATCCCATGGTGCTACATCAGGATTCTATAGTGTATAGGCTGGCAGGAGGGGAGGCAGTTGGACAACAATATAGTGCAATTGTGGGGGAGAAATTTTTAAAATAATAATAACTGGCCTGGAGCAAATGTTTTTTTCCACTTTCTTTTCTGTGCCTTAGAATAATTTTTGCTTCCCTTTTTCTTTTTCTCTTTCTCTTCCATGTAGCGAGTGATGTAAACCAACTCTGGGCTTCCTCCAGACTGGGAGGCCCTAACAGGACCAGGATGGTTCTTAAGAAAGTGTGAAGGGAGTGAGTGGCTTTTCCTTTGTCGACATCAGAGGAAATAAAAGGATGGCCCCTAGGCCCCATCTGGACCCCAGGTCTGTTTTCTTTGGCATGAATAGATTTGGCCTGTCCAGTGTTTTGATGAAATTTGGATTTGTTTCCAACAGTTATGTCTCAAGAGATTTTCACATACAAACCCAGATCTCTCGCTTTTTTAGAATAAGAAGAAATGACATTTGGTGCCACATTCTCAATGGACAATGTTGCTTCCTTTAATGAATATGGACTGTGTAATTTGCTATTGTCCCCTTCATTATTACTGTCCCCACACAACTAAGGCCACGTATTCATTGCCATTTGTCATTACATTTACGTTTCTTTTTGCTTCAGGTTAAGTGGAAGAAAATTAAATATTTATTTGGAGCATAAGAGTAAAATAAGATAGCCTGGTGTTTTATACATTTCTCACACCAACCTTTCTCTTATCTACAATGCTTACCTGGCTTCTCTAGGCACTTGAGTTTGCCATCTCTGATCTAGCTCTTAATCCAGAGTTGAAAAAGTTATCCTATTTTAAAACATGGTCAGGAATACTACTCAGCAATAAACAGGAGTGAGCTAATAACATGCAATAACATGCATGAATTTTAGAAATTATATTAAGTGAATGAAGTCAGGCACAACAGAGTACATACATGTCATTCCATTTATATGAAGGGTCGTGGTGGCTCCATACGATAAGTACTGGACTGTGAACCACAAGGTCTGCGGTTAGAGCCCATTGGTCACTCCTCAGGAGAAAGACGAGACATTTTGTTCCTGTGAAGATTTCAAGTCTCGCAGAGATGAGGACATGGAGCTGCTGAGGACTCCAGACTCATGGAAAGGGAAAGGCTGTGTGCTGGCAGCCAGGAGGCAGGCTTGCAGAATGTGCCCTTTGGTTGTTTAAATGATTATATATTCCTGAGTGTTTTGTGTACATCCAAAAAAAAAAGAGGGAATGCAAGCAAATACTGTTGAATGATGATGCATGGAGGAGATTGTAATCCTTGCAATGAAACAATGAGTGTATAACGGCTTGGGAGAAGAGGGGCTCCAGGGTGTTGACTATGCTGCCTCTGTGTCTGGAGAGCAAGGTTCAGGCAGACGGTATGTGGAGAGCAAGGCAATGCTGAAAGGCATTCCAATCACCAGTAATGATCAATACATCTTGATTGCATGTTTGATCAATTTCAGATTGAAGACGTTGGTAGAATTCCTCTATTTCATCCTCACTGGCTTTAGTGGTTGGTGCGTAAATTTGAATAATAGTGGTATTAACTGGGCTTCCTTTTAGGTGCATGGATATTATCCTATCACAGACAGTGTTGTACCTCATGACTGATCTGGATATGTTCTTTTTGACGATGAATACAACACCATTCCTCTTCAATTTGTCATTCCTGGCATAGCAAACTATGTGGTTGTCAGATTCAAAATGGCCAATACCAGTCCATTTCAGCTCACTAATGCCTAAGATATCGATGTTTATACATTCCATTTCACTTTTGACAACTTCCAATTTTCCCAGATTCCTACTTCGTACATTCCATGTTCCGATTTTCAATGGATGTTTACCGCTGTTTCTCTTCATTTTGAGTTGCGCCCCATTAGCAAATGAAGGTCCCATTGGCTTTTCTCCCACGGACTTTACTCCACTCGCGTCATCATGGCCAACTCTAGTTTGAGGAGGCAGCTCTTCCCCAGTCTCATTTTGAGTGCCTTCCAACCTGAGGGGCTCATTTTTCGGCACTATATCTGACAGTGTTTTTCTACTATTCATACGGTTTTCAGTGACTAAATATTCAGAAGTAGTTCATCACTCTTTTCTTTCTTCCTAGTCTGTCTTTGTCTGGAAGCTCATCTGAAACCTCTCCACCATGGGTGACCTGGCTGGTATTTAAAATACCCCGGTGGCATAGCTATCAGAATCACAGCAATTCACAAGCCAGCACAGTATGACAAATTGACAGACGAGTGGTGGTTTAGGCCTAGAGGGATTGGAAAACTGATCAGTCTTCTAGTTTGGGGTCCATATACCTTATTTGCATGGTCCCAACCCCCACATGGGTGCCATTCACCTTATTTACATTATTAGCAAGCTTTTCCATCCCCTTGATGGACCACAAGCACCTCATTTGTATAATCCCACCCAATCATTGTGTACCACGTTACAGACCATGGCAAGAAAGCAATCCATCGCATTGCTGGTACAATATAATGAGAAAACTCTAGGTGGAACTAAATTTGTTGGTGATTTTTAAGATTCTGTTTAGCAAATTTAGAACCTCCTTCCTTAAGTTTTGACATGCATTCTAATTTTTTTAATAGTCTTCTTAGGATCATCTGTGAACTCAACTAAATAATGATAATGTTGTTAAGTGCTAAAGTGCCATCAAGTCTGTTCCAACTCATAGTGACCCTGTATATGGTTTCCAAGGAGCAGCTGGTGGGTTTGAACCCCTGACCTTATAGTTATCAGTCCAGCACTGATCTTACAGAGTAACACCATAATTCCTAAATAAGAATTAACTCCAAATATGGTATTTATGATGCATGATATTTTCTCCAAGCACCCTACAAGGAGATAAGACAGTTGAATCAGATCCTTGTGTTTTTCAGGTCAAAAGAACTCTAGTAAACCAACATCCAAGTTCCAGTAGGCTTATATGGATTATCTCTGAAAATCTGTTCTCCATTCAGTTCTGATTCAAAAAGATTTCGAAATAATAGTTTAAGTTCAGTTTGAAAAGGGACACACTGACCATCTGAACTGGTTTTCAGTTCAATTTCTCATCTGATTTCATCCTCTCTCAAATGATGGGCCTTTATTAGCTCTCCAAATAAACTTTAAGCTGTAGAACAAACACTGGATTTCAAATGTCATAAAAGATAAATCTGGTGCTTGAAACCAGAGCAATCAATAACTTTTTTGAGCACACAATAGAAAAAAAGAAAGGAAGAAAAGAGCTTGCTTGTTTCTCTATCCTTTGCATTTTTTCATCAATCAGCTTTTCAATCCATTTCTCTATTCATAGAAAGTTGCTTATCAGCTTTGATTCCAACTACAATTCATCCAATCTTTTTTAGATTTGCAGTGTCAACCACCCTTATTTTTCTGACAGTTCAAACAGAACATTATAAAAGATGCTCACATGCGCTATCTAATTTCCTGGTATTTTTCACTGTGACATCCTGTCATGAGAGCAAAATTCTAGTTAAATACCAGGGTGATGATGATGCCATTTATTGCTTTTTGGTTTATTGACTTGGTAGTAAAGAAAATATTTCTGAAAACAAAAACAATTGAGTTTTTGTGCTAAGGGAAAAAGTAGTCACAGGATTGTAGAATTTTAGAGCAAGACAGATCTGTCAAAGGGCATTGAATTCAATTCATTCATTTTACAGATGAGGAAAATAAATAACAGAAAATGTAAATGATGAGAGTGAAGTCCACCAAAATATTCTTTATTCTACCAAGAAGGGTAATAGGAGATTCTAAACATAGCCCAGCATACCCCTAAATTTTAGCTTTCTCTCTCTCTCCTCACAGCCAATTTCTACTAATCAATCATCATATTATATTCATTTGACCTTATTGAGATCTTTTGAATTTGTCTCTTCATTTCCAACATCTTTACCAGTACTTGAGGTCATTATTGCCTTTGGGATAACATCCAAACAGATTCATTTCATAAGTGCTTTTTATGGTCTCAACTCTGTCAATATTTCAGTCTTTGTTTTTTGGTTGCCTCTTTCATACTGTTATTGTTGTTAAAGTGCCGTCAAGTCGGTTTCCAAGGAGCAGCTGGTAAGTTTGAACCACCGACCTTGTGGTTCAAGTCGACTTTGGAGTCCAGTGCTTTATTCCACAGTACCACATCAGGACTCCATAGGATACCTCGTTCATCCTATACCCCAGTAAATGATGAACTACTTGCTGTTCTATTAAGGAGTGACGTGGAAACTATTACACCATGGAGATTTCAAGAAGGAACATAATATCATTTTGAATTCACAAATATGTCTCTTTCTCTCACAGCCACTCAGCATGAGGGCCTTGGAGGCTGCCTGGATATTAATGATGGAGATGTTTCGATGTGTTTATTGGTAATATAAGAAAGAACCCAGACTGGAATGGGTGGGAGGTATGGTTAGCTGCCACTGAGTCATAGCTCAACTTATAGCAAGCCCCTGCAGCTACTGCAGCCTACACCATCCACACAATGGATTGGAGATTCGCACTATTGTGACCCGTAGAGTTTTCATTGGCTGATCTTAGGAAGTAGATTCAAGATCTTTTTTCCTAGTTTTTTTTTAGTCTGCAAAATTACCTGACACCTGTTAAGCATCATAGCAACATGAAAGCCTGCATTGACTAGGAATGGAAGCTGTCTGCATGAAAGGCAAGATATTACCACTCGCTTACCACTCGCCCTCTGAATGGAAGAGATAGAATTAAAAGGGAGCTGAATGCCTTTGCACAATAACTTTACAATGATTTTTCAGGTTGGCCTTTGGCATTTTGAGAACAACTTGGACAAAGACTTACACAATGATGACAGACCTCTACCCCCTCCCCAACATAGCAGTTTCCCAGGCGGGAAAAGTGACAACATGATCTAGATTGTTTATGACAGATAAGGGTGGGAACGTTTTAGACCATTGACGTCTGTTCAAAACTGTGGTTGTTTCTTGTTCTGGGGTGTAATTAATCTCCATCATTATTGCCCTTAGTAAAATCTGAAACACATAATACTATTGCAATGTTGTTGTCATTAAGTGCCGTAAATTCAGTTCCAACTCCTAGTGACTCTGCATAGGGTTTTCAAGGAGCAGCTGGTGAGTTTGAACCACTGCCCTTGCAGTTCAAACTGACCTTGCGGTCCAGTGCATTATCCTGCAGTGCCATATCAGGACAGTAGTGCCATGAAGAATGCAGGAGAGGGAATGAAAGAGTATAGAAAGCTACGAGTTGCCTGGGGCAAACAGAGGACATGGAGGGAGGCTACTGCAACAGTTCAGAAGGAAATGTGAGTACTCTTCCCTGGGGATACCCAGAATCATTGAGACTATGGGGCTTCGTGCATTATTCAATAAAAATCCAAAGACATTGTGATTCCAACTCGTATGACCCCATAGTACATGGTAGAACTGCTCCATAAGGTTTCCAAGATGTAAATCTTTATGAGTTTGCAGCCTCACCTTGATTCCCAGAGAGACTGGTTGATCTGAACCTTCAACCTTGAATTGAGCAGCCCAATGCTTAATCTACTAGGCTATCAGGGCTCCTTTGTTTATTTAATAGAAGGCTCAAGTATAACTAAAGGCTATGGAGATACCCAAAGAACCTGGGTATACTCTGTTTAGATAAAAATGCAAAGCATCAATTAAGATGACTAGTGTACTTTGAGGCAGATCATGTGGGTAACAATGGACTTACTCAACAATCTTGCAAAATCAAAATCAACAAAAATGCCCCAATGCAGACACACAGAGAAATAACCAGCATTCCATAGCAAAAGGGATTCTTTTCTACCTATGACACTAATTCTTTACTTGGTTACCAGCAAAATTTCTAATCTTTCTCTTCTATAATAAAGAGATGACAATACCCCCACTGCAAGACTATTGAAAGAACAGGAGCTAAAATGTCTTTCAGAGATTGAGGCATAAATTAGACATTTAATGAATAGTACTTATTGTATTAACTAATATTATTTCTAAAATCTACCACTCATCCTTCAGTTTCTTGTACTGTGATGAATTGTGTGTTTCTGTGATGCTGGAAGTTATACCACCAGTATTTTAAATATCAGCAAGGTCACTCATAGTGGCTAGGTTTCAGAGAAACTTCCAGACTAAGAATAGGAAGTAGAGGCAGACTACTTCTGAATGTTTAGCGATTGATAACCTTACAAATAGCAATAGAACATTGTGAGAAATTGTGCTGAGTTTGAAAACATTATGAATAGCACCATAATATTGTCAAGTATATTGTTTATTTCAAATACCTTCTTTAGACAGAGTAACAGACGACTATACACATGGACCTCGCCAGATGGAACACATAGAAATCAAATTGATTACACCTGTGGAAGGAGAAGATGGAAAAGCTCCATATCATCAGTGAAGACAAGGCCAGAGGCAGACTGTGGAACAGACCTTCAACTACTGATATGCAAATTCAAACTGAAACTGAAGAAAATGAAAACAAGTCTACAAGAGCCAAAATATGATCTTGAATTATCCAACCTGAATTTAGAGATCATCTGAAGAACAGATTTGATGCATTGGACACTAAACCGTAGACCAGAAGAGTTGTGGGATGACATCAAGAACATCATACATGAAGAAAGCAAAAAGTCATTAAGAAGACAAGAAAGGAGGAAAAGGTCAAAATGATGTCAGAGGAGACTCTGAAACTTGCTCTCCAGTGTAGAGAAGCTAAAGCAAATGGAAGAATTTAAGAAGTCCAAGTGCTGAACAGAAAATTTCAAAGATCAGCTCGAGAAGATAAAACCAAATACTATAATAAAATATGCAAAGATTTAGAGTTGGGAAACCAAAAGAGAAGAACACAGTCAGCATTTCTCAAGCAGGGGGAACTGAAGAAAAAATTCAAGCCTCGACTTTCGTTATTGAAGGATTCTCTGGGCAAATTAT
>NW_006408532.1:25392439-25429094 GCF_000296735.1 Chrysochloris asiatica | reverse complement strand
TATATATATATACACATATATATTGTGATACTGTGGCTAATGCGCTGTACTGCAAAGTCGGTTTAATCGCAAGGCCAGCGGTTCAAGCTCAACAGCTGCTCCTCAGAAGCACTATACAGGCTCCTGTGACTTGGAACTGACTTGATTGCGCTTTACAGCAGCATATATACATATATTGTTGTTGTTAAGTACTGTCAAGTGACTTCCGACCCATAGCGACTGTGTATAGAGTTTCCAAGGAGCGGCTGGTGAACTTAAATCACCTACCTTGTAATTCAAACCAACTTTACAGTCCAGCGCATTAGCCCACAACGCCACACCAGGACTCCATATATGCATACATATACAAACTTATCAATCATCATACATGCATAATATAGCTACAGAGAGAGTGACTGGCTTTCTGAGTACGTAGAGGATTGAGGGGCTAAGAAACATCTTTTGTAGTTCTTCTTGGAGTCTCCCTTTTCACCTGTTTGGACAATTACCTAAGAACAAAAAAAAAACAGAATGGTAAGGAAACAGCCTTTGGGCTTCAGGTGAGAGTAAGTTTAGATTTTGATTTCCATGAGTCACTGTCCAATGCTTTGCATTGGGTTCATATTAGCCAGGCCAGACGATCTCAGTTTACACATGCATTATTCTTTTGCATTTCTGCTCTACTTCCCTTCTTGGGGTTGCGATGCTGGCCAACCAACCTTTCCAATTAGCTTGAACAGCCATTTAAAACTCATCCATTAAAATTCACTTCTGCACAGAGCTAATGAGTAATTTTCTGCATAAACCTCTTAGTGTTATTGTAATGGGCAAATTAAAGAAAGTGAAGAAGCATTCTGGAGTCTGCTTTGCTGGGAAGGCCATTGAAATAGATTGGGGACATAGCATTTAGAATCAAAATTCTTATTTTTCCAAAGTTTTCTGTTTCCTGAGCACTCTGAGCCTTGGTATTTTTAAGTGAAAACAATAATTTTCACTTCCATTTATTGCAGTCTCCATCACCTTGCTTGCACACTGACTGTGGTGACTCTCACAACCGTACTAAGAAGCACCATTCTTTGATGTTTTCTCTAGCTTACAAATGAGGACCCTGAGGGTCAAAGTAGCTCAATCATTCAATTAAATCACACAGCTGTTAAGTGGGACAGGCAAAATTTAACCTACTTCAGCTGAGCTCCCAGAAGTCTTTCAACCTAATATGTTGTTATGAAAACTGGGTGAAACATGCTGCTGGCAGAAAGCCACTTTAAATGGTAAAGTTTGATGGTATCATGAGCAATTATGATTTTAGTATATTAAGTAGTTTACCCTCAAGGGAAATAAGTACTTCAGAATCACCTGTACATGGACAGAAGAAAACAATTTTGAAATGATAAAGTCCTATGACTTACGTTAAGGAGTCTTGGTGGCACAATAGTTAGCATGAGTCTTAGCTTGACTAGTAAAAAAAAATGTCTGCCTTGAATATTACACTCTTTTAAGAAATATCAAAATAGGACAAAAGGAGCCTGGATGGCACATGGTTGAAACAAACCAAAAGGTTGTAGTTCAGGGGATAAGTATGTGAGAGCCGATTTCCATAAAGATTTACAGCTCTGGTTACGAGTAGGGCTGCTAATGTCAGGTCAGCAGTACAAAACTACCAGCTATCCCATGGGAGAAAGATGGGGCTTTCTGCTCCAGTAAAGGTTATCAGCCTTGGAAACTGTATACAGGGTTACTATGAGTCAAAACCAACTCCATGGCACATAACCAACCATCCAAAACCCTCTGAGGACTTCTGGTGAGTTCTGTAGGATCATCACTGAATTGAGAACCACAAGGTCGGCAGTTAAAACCCACCAGCTGCTTCTCAGAAACCTTATACAGGGTCATTGTGAGTCAGAACTGATTCAACAGCACTTAACAACAACAACAAAGCCCTATGGGGCAGTTCTAGTCTGTTCTAAAGGGTCACTGTGAGTTGGAATTGTTTGACCTACAGAGGGTTTGGTTTGGGGTTTAAAACAGCTCAAAATGGCAACAGCAACTCAAAAGATCAAATAGGAACCTTAGGAGACAGTTTATGTTAATAGAGGAAGAACTGCTCTGAAGAGGAGAATGAAAATGGTTGTGCAACTGAAAAGGATGCAATCAATGTCACTTAATTATACACACAAAATCGATAAAATTGGTGTTTATTTTTCTGTGTGTATGTATTCTCAACAAAACCACTTCAAAAAAAAGAAAAGAAAGGAAAGTATGTAGTTTGAATGTACTAGCTATTCTGCAGAAGAACGCTGCAACAATCTGCTTTCATAAAGATTACAGCTTTGGATACCCTATGAGGCAGATTTACTCTGCCCTATAGAACAGTCCTGGTTTGGCGCTGTGGGTTAATGTGCTGGACTGCAAAGTTGGTTTGACATGCAAGGTCGGCAGTTCAAGCTCACCAGCTGCTCCTTGGAAACCTTATACAGGGTCACTATGAATTAGAACCAACTCATTGGCACTTATCAACAACAACAATAGGAATACTGGACAATACGACTACTGGTGTGGCGCTGTAGAATCAGCATTGGACTGTGAACCACAAGATCAGCAGTTCAAACACTCCAGTTGCTCCTTGGAAATCCTATTCAGCAGGGGTGGGGAATGACCAGCCTGTGGGCCATATAAGACCCTTGAAATCATTTGGTCTGACCCTGCCAAGGCAATGGTAGTTCCATCATATTCTTGTTAAGGGTCCTCCAGTCGGTTCCAACTCATAGGTATAGGTTTCTGAGTAGTGGCTGGTGAGTTTTGAACCACCAACCTTAAAACTGACCTTGCAGTCCAGTGCCTTATCCCACAACACCACACCAGGACTCCAAGCCATCACATTAGGGGTGAGTTAATTAACTGCTTGGCCAAATAAAGCTGGCTAATTTTTAAATTAATAATTTTGTATGGCTCACGAGTGATGTTATAAATTTTGACAATAAAAAGTTTCCCCATCCCTGCTCTCCAGGATGGTTATGAGCTGGAAGCAACTCGGCAGCACTTAACAAGAACGCAGGATCACCATGAGTAGGACTCCACTCCATGGCAGTGGGTCTGTATTAGAAGTCCCTGGTTGGTCCAAACAGTTAAGTGCTCAGTTGCTAATGGAAAGGTTGCCACTTCAGTCCACCCAGAGACACCTGGAATAAAGGACAAATGATCTACTTCCAAAAGGCTGCAGTCACTGAAAACCTTGTGAAGCACAGTTCTACTCTAATACACATGGGTTTACCATGAGTCAGAGCTGACTCAAAGTCCACGGATTATGTTTACATAAACAAACATAGGGAATGCTGTTGTTGTTAAGTTCCATCGAGTCAGTTTTGACTCCTACCAAAGCTATATAGCGTTTCTGAGTCTATAAATTGTGTGGGGGCAGTAAGCCTCATCTTTCTCACTTAGACTAGCTGGTGGGCTTGAACTTCTGACTTTGTGGTTAGCAGTCCAGTGCTTCTCCTACAGAGCAACCACACTTCCCAACATAGAGAATGTTGTTGTTAAGTGCCGTTGAGTCGATCTGACCCATAGAGACCCTGTATGGGGTTTCCGAGGAGCAGCTGGTGAGCTTGAACTGCCAACCTTGCAGTTCAAACGGCTTTGCAGTCTGGCGCATAAACCCACAGCGCCACACCTGGACTCCCAACACAGAGAATAGACAAGTCCAATTTGCTCCAAGCAGATACATTGATTTTGTAAGTCAAAATTATTATTCTATTTATTGAATATGCTCAGTGTCATATTTCCACTGTATTAGACACTGTGAGAAATGGGGCCTAATCAATGGAAAGGAAAAGAAAATATGAAAAAAATACTTTATTTTTGTTGTTAAAGTGCCCTGAAGTCAGTTCTGATCCATAGCAACCCTGTATAGGGTTTCCAAGGAAAGGCTATTGAGCCTGAACTGCCATTCTTACAGTTCAAACAGATTTTGCAGTCTAGTGCATTTACCCATAGTGCCACACCGGGACTAGCTGGATTAATTAATCATCAAAATTGTCTTGTGGAAGAATAAATTCTGGAAGGTTTTAAATAAAGATGGCTCAATGTAAGCAATAGTGGACAAGCATTCAGGCACATTAAACAGTCTATGTCTCAAAAGCAGGAGGGAAAAGGAGATTTATAAAGTGTTAGGTGCTGTAACAATTACTTTATTCTTCATGGCAACCCATGAGGAAAATGTGTTCATTCATTCATCCAATTTTGCCAAATGCAAGAAAGAGAACATCTACACACATCATGGTTTGATTATTTTTAACGTCCCTATGGAGTCGAATATTGAAAGTGTCATGGGCTGCCAAAAGAACCAACAGATCGGTGTTGGAAGAAGTGTAGCCAGAGTGCTCCTTGGAGGCCAACATGGCCAAATTTTGTCTCTCTTACTTCAGACATATTGTCAGGAGGGACCAGTCGTTGGAGAAGGATATCATGTTTGGTAAGGTGGAAGGTCAGAGAAAAAGAGGAAGACCCTCAATGAGATGGATTCGCCAAGTGGCAGCATCAATGGGCTCAAGCGTGGCAACAATCAATCGTGAGGTTGACCCAGGATCGGGCAGTGTTTTGTTCTGCTGTGTGTAAGGTCGCTATGAGTTGGCATCAACTCGATGGCACCTAACAACAACAACAACAATGGAGTCCTGGTGTGGCGCTATGGGCTAATGCATCAGACTGCAAGGTCGTTTGAACTGCAAGGTCGGTGGTTCAAGGTCCTTGGAAACCCTATACAGGGTCGCTATGGGTCAGAATCGACTCGACGGCACTTCACAACAGTAGTAGCAATGGAGTCCTGGTGCGGCACTGTAGATTAAGATGCTGGACTGCAAAGTCTGTCTGAACTGCAGGTTTAAGGATTCAAGCTCACCAGTTGCTCCTCAAAAGCCCTATACAGGGTTGCTATGAGTCAAAGTGGACTCAAAGGCATTTAACAACAGCAACAGTGTTGTCATTGAGGAACCAGGCTCAGAAAATTTGCATAATTTGCCCATGTTCACCCAATATTTCACTGACTAAATTGGAACTACATAACCAGGACTTATTATTATTAAAAATTAGTTCAATTGTCATGATACCACATTTCCCTAGTGCTAACATCTTGACTTTTTTCTTTAGTCAGGGCACTTAGAAGAATTTATACCACAGAAAAAGTGAGGTGAATTCCATCTGCTTAATGTGGCAAAGTGCAAAGATTGGTCAGTATGTGGTGGTAATGGTGCAGATGTCTTAATCTTTTTCTTAGTCATGTGCCTTCAAGATGCTTTATAATGAAGAAGCTATCTTTAAAATTTCACTTGCTTCATCTAGTATGTATTATTAGGAATCTGAAGTATATCTGGAAATATTATCTTAATATCCTGGGTCAGGTGAGTTAATAACAGCAAAGATATGGTGTTTAAAATGAAGAAAGTTTTGGGTTCTTTTTCTGAGAGAGTGTGTAGAACCATAAAGCTTTAAATGGACTAAATTGGAGTTGTTTCTAGAGAGGAATTAAAAACTTGCAATTATGGGCTCTGTGGTAATCAGAGCTCCTTTGGATGCAAGTGACAGAAATTCATTTCAAGCTAGATTAAGTACAAATTGGGGAGTTACTTGCCCACATAACTGGGAGATCAGGGGTAAATTCAGAGACTCAAATAGATTTCATCAGGAAAAGTGTTCTCTGCCGCTTGTCATTTTTCTCCCCTTTTCTCTACTTGGCTTTAATCTCACATTCTACTCTTACATAACAGGTTTAATGGTTAGTGTTAATTGTCAGTTTAACTAGGATGTGATTCTCAGTAGTTTGACAGACATTAGACTGATTGCTCCTCTGTGTTGTTGTTGTTGTTGTTTAGTGCCATCAAGTCAATTCCAACCCATACCGCCCAAGTATAGGGTTTCTGAGCAGCAGCTGGTGATCTTGAACCACTGACCTTGCAGTTCAAACCAACTTTGAAGTCCAGTGCATTAACACACAGCATCACACCAGGTCTCCAGTGTAATACACTGTAATTATCTTGATGATATGATCTGAAGTGGTCAGTCAATCAGAAGGAAGAGGCGTGTGCAGCCTTGAGGGAGTGGCCTATTTGCAATATATAAATGAATACTCTAGCAAGGTTATCTCTCTATCTGCATTCTATATTATTCTTGTCACCTGACCTCTGGTTCTTGGGACATAAACCTGCAGAAGTCTTCAGCGTGCCTCCTAATGTACAGGTTTTGGATTTGCCAACTCCTGCAATCCCATGAGTCAACAGAGGCCACTAGCCCGCCACCAGACCTGCAGAGTTTGGGTTTGTCAACCCCTGAGACCATGTGATTCAATTCAGCATAAGTCTTCAGCCTGTCACCTGACCCACAAATGTGGGACTTCCTGGCCCTCACAATTGTGTGTGGGACATTTCCTTGAAGTAAATGTCTATATATTTATATATATGTTTCACTGGTCTTGCTCCTCTAGAGAGCAGGCTAAGACAGCGGGATTTCTCTATAGTGAGGAAAATGTCTGCCAATATCTCTAGCCTTACATTCTCTCAGCTCCATATCCACATATCACATCTCCTGGAGGAAGTCTGACTGGTCCTGCTAGAATTACTTGCTTTTTCTTACATCAGTCACTATCATACAGGCAATGCAATGCCGTGATTGTCCAAGCATAGATAACCATGCCCACCACTGTAGCCATTGGTGGTTGACAGACTCACTAAAATTGTATAGAGAAATCTACATCCCGAAGACAGGAATGATGGTGGTGGTGTGCCATGGAGTTGGTTCCAACTCATAATGACCTTGCATAGGGTGTCTGAGAGAGTCCTGGTGTGGCGCTGTGGGTTAATGCTCTGGACTACAAGGTAGGTTTGAACTGCAAGGTCAGCAGTTCAAGCTCACAAGCTGCTCCTTGGAAACTCTATACAGGGTTGCTATGAGTTGGAACCAACTCAACAGCACTTAACAACAGCAATGTATATGTGAATCTACCCAGAAAGATTTACACAGGAAGACATTTATTTAATAACAGTAGAAAACCAATTAAGGTTGCTATTAGTTTTCAATATTTCAAGCACGAATCTTTTAAATGACATTAATCTCAACATCACTGTAGGGGACATACATTTTCTTGAACTCATCAATTCTGTAAAAACATGGTAAAGAGAAAAATAAACTACTTGTCACATAATTACTGCTTAAATGAAATGATGTTCAGGCAAAAAGCATGTGGAGGCTTTTATGCTTCTACTCATGTGATAAGACTCATTAGGAACAAAAGATGTCATAATCCATGAATCCATGGGGTTTCCATGTAGAAGTAATGTTGAATATGTGTTGTGGTAACATCACACAGAAGGAAAACATTGTGATCTTTTATAGTAAACTTACCTTTTTTTTTTTCATATAAACATGGAATTGAAGAGGGCTGAGGTCAGTTTCTTCCCAAGTTTTTTACTATTTTTCAGTGGCTGTCAGATCCAGATTTGCATATTACAGTTGATCTTATTTCTCAACATCAGTTGGCATCAGGCATATTATTTAAAAATCCTTACGAGTTTTCTTCTCTTTGACTTGGTATGAAACTTTCAGGCTTTTCTCTGCATCAAATTTTATCTGTTCATTGTTGTTGTTGTTAAGTGCCGTCGGGTCGGTTCCGATCCATAGCGACCCTGTACAGGGTTTCTGAGGGTGTAAATCTTTACGGGAGTAGAAAGCCTCATCTTTCTCCCACGGAACGGCTGGTAGTTTCGAACCGCTGACCTTAAGGTTCGCAGCCCGATTCGTAACCACTACGCTACCAGAGCTCCTTATCATAATGCTTCATATAAAACAAAAAGCCAAACCTGTTGCCACTGAGCCAGTTCTAACTCAGAATGACCTTATAATGACCCTGTAGGACAAAGTAGAATTACGATTTTCAAAATTGTAATCTTGAAGAAAGGATCCCTGGTGATGCAGTGGTTAAGCACTAAGATGCTGACCAAAAGGTTAGCGGTTTGAACCTACCAAACACTCAACAGGAGAAAGATGCAACAGTCTGTCCTGTAAGTCAAGATTGTGGCCTAGGAAGCCTTATGAGGCAGTTCTACCTTGTCACGTGAGGTCACTGTGAGTTGGATTTGACTCTCCAGCAATGGGTTTGGTTTGGGTTCACCTCTCAGTCAGAAGACTGCCATATCTTTCTTCCATGGAGAAGCTGAGGTGTTTGAACCATTTGATTAGCAGGCGAGAGCTTAATTACTGCAGTACTAGGGCTTCATGTTGCTATTGTTGTTAGGTACCATCGAGTCGGTACCAGCTCATAGCGACCCTATATGCACAATAGACCGAAACACTGCCTGGTCCTGGGCCAACCTCACAATTGTTGCCACACTTGAACCCTTTGATGCTGCCACTTTGCCAATCCATCTCACTGGGGGTCTTCCTCTTCTTCTCTGACCCTCCACCTTACCATCCTTTTCCAGCGACTGGTCGTTCCTGACAATATGTCCCAAGTATAAGAGAGGAAGTTTGGCCATCCTGGCCTTCAAGGAACACTTTGACTGCACTTCTTCCAACACAGATCTTCTTACTACCCCATATAAACCAAAATCCCACTGCTATAGAAATGATTCCAAAATATAGCAACCCTACACAGGGTTTCTGAGACTGACGGTCTTTACACGAGCAGACAGGCTCATCTTTCTCTTGTGGAGTGACTGATGGGTTTGAACTGTCGACCTTCAGGTAGCAGCCTGACACCCAACCCACAGTATCACCAGGGCTCCTTTACTATCTCATGTGTTCTTATTAAGTGCCATCGAGTCATTCTGATTCATAACAACCCTGTGTGGTGAGCTTAAATTGCCAACCTTTCCGTTCAAACTGAACTTGGAGTCCAGCGCATTAACCCACAGCACCACACCAGGACTCCTTACTATCTCATATTGTTGTTGTTGTTGTTGTTAGGTACCGTGGAATCAGTTCCAACTCATAGTGACCATGCATAGGTTTCCGAGACTGTAAATCTTTACGGGAGCAGAACACCAATTATTTAGAATGTTATGCTTCCCTTGCAGCCTTTCTTTAAATATTTCAGTGTCAGGATTTGCTCACAGAATGAAACAAAATAAAAACAACCCACTGCCATTGAGTTGATTGCAACTTACAGCAACCCTGTAAAGGATTTCAGAGGCTGTAAATCTTTCTGGGAACAGAAAGCCTCATCTTTCTCCTGTGTAGTGGTCTAGACTGCCAACCTTTTGTTTAGTAGTACAGTGCTTACCTACAACCTGACCAGGGTTCCATATATACTCCTATCCAAATATGATTGATGGACTTGTTAAGTTGGTTTTTTAAAAAATTATTTTCCAGTTGTTTTCCTTAACTTTACATCTCACCTTTACACACACACACAAATAGGCACACACACTGCAAATAATACTTTTTCTATAACCAAACCATTTGCCATTGATTCAACTGTATATATGCAGAGTAGAACTCTGCTCCATAGTTTTCATGGCTATGAAACTTTGAAAGACCATCACCAGGCTTTTCTTCCAAGGTGCTTCTAAGGAGACTCAAACCTTTCGATTAGCAGCTGAGCACGTTAACCTTTTGTACCACCAGGAACTCCTTCCATCTTGAATAAAGTTTCAGGTTAGAGTATGCTTCTTGGAGCTGCCTTACATTATGAAGTAGATGTGCATAAAGTTGAGAATCACAAAACATTAATGCTAAAAACAACCAATGAAAATCTGAGGTTCAAAGCTGTTGCTATATATGTCTGAGACCACATTCTAGTTCATAGAAGAAGTTGGACTATTCATGGAGTATCCTGCTTTCTAGATTGTTGTGTTGTTAGATGTCATCCAATTGGTTCCAACTCATAGTGGCACAATGTACATCAGAACAAAACATTGCCCCATTCTAGTCTATCCTCAGTAGATCATTGTCGTGTTTGAGAACATTGTTGCAGCTATTGTGTCAGTCATCTGGTTGAGAGTCTTTCTGCTTTTCAGTGACTCTCTATCAAGCATGGTGTACTTCTCCAGGGATGGTCCCTCCTGACAACATGTCCATATCGAGGGATGGTCTCTCCTGATAACATATCCATCTTCAGGGATGTTCCCTCCTGATAACATGTATTCTCCAGGGATGGACTCTCCTGACAACATGTCCATATTGAGGGATGGTCTCTCCTGATAACATATCCATCCTCAGGGATGGTCCCTCCTGATAACATGTATTCGCCAGGGAAGGACTCTCCTGACAACATGTCCATCCTCAGGGATGGTCCCTCCTGATAACATGTCTGTCTTCAGGGATGGTCTCTCCTGACAACATGTCCATCACCAGGGATGGTCCCTCCTGATAACATGTTCATATCCAGGGATAGTCTCTCCTGATAACATGTCCATCCCCAGGGATGGTCTCTCCTGATAACATATCTATCTTCAGGGCTGGTCTATCCTGACAACATGTCCATCCCCAGGGATAGTCCCTCCTGATAACATGTCTGTCTTCAGGGATGGTTTCTCCTGACAACATGTCCATCCCCAGGGATGGTCTCTCCTGATAACATGTTCATATCCAGGGATAGTCTCTCCTGATAACATATCTATCTTCAGGGCTGGTCCCTTCCTGATAACGTGTCCATCTCCAGGGATGGTCTCTCCTAATAAAATGACCAAAGTACATGAGATGAAATCTTGTCATACTTGCTTCTAAGGAGCATTCTGCCTGTACTTCTGCCAAGACAGATCTGTTCATTCCTCTGGCATTCAATATTCCTCTGGCATTCAATATTCTTTGCCAGCACTATAAATCAAAAGCATCAAATCTTCTTCAGTCTTCTTTATTCTTTGTCCAGCTTTTGCATACATATAAGATGACTGAAAATACCATGGCTTGGGTGAGGTTCACCTTAGGCTTCAAAATGACATTTTTGTTTTGAAAATACTAAAGAGGACTTTTAAAGGGGATTTTCCCAGTGCAATATGTCAATTGATTTCTTGATTGTTGTTTCTGTGGACATTTGGTTGTGGATTCAAATAAGCTGAAATCCTTTATAACTCCTATGTTAGTGCCTTTTTTTTTTTTCTGCTCCATTTTGTTTTCTATGTGAATTTTATTTTCAAAATTAAATATGTATAACCTAGCTTTCCTCTATAAAATAGACAAAGGAGAAAGAAAGGTTACTATGGTTCAGCTCTTAAATTCTACTAATTATTCATTACCATAAGCATTGGACCGCAAACCACAAGGTCCACAGTAAAAGCCTGCCATCCATTCCACAAGAAAAAGATGAGGCTTTCTTCTCCTGCCAAGATTTGAAGTCTTGGAAACCCTATATAAGGTCACAATGAGTTGGAATCGACTTGACAGCACTTAATTACAACAATAACACCTGTGAAATAAATGTTCCTTTGTTTCTTTTTTTCATAAAATATATTTCTATTTTAAAAATAGTTTTAGATTTACAGAATTATCATGAAGCTAGTACAGAAAGTTCAAATATACCATACATCTAGTATTCCCCATTCTTGACATCTTACACTGTTGTTAAGAGCCATCGAGTCAGTTGCGTCTGATAGCCACACGTTATAGTGTTTTCAAGGAGCAGCTGATGGGTTTGAACCACTGACGTTGCAAGGTATGTATAAGCTACAATCCATACTGAAGGCAGTCATCTTTGATATTTATCAATAAGTAGTTTAAATCCTCTTTACTTCCAACAAGCAAGGTTGTGTCATCTGCATATCAAAGATTATCAATGAGTCTTCCTCCTATCTTAATGCCAAATTCTTAATTTCATCCAACTTCTCCAATTATTTGCTCAGCATACAGATTGAATAAGTATGGTAAAAGGATACATCCCAGGCACACCTTTCATAATGTTAAACCATTCAGTATCCCCTTGTTCTGCTTGAACGACTGCCTCTTGGTCTATGTACAGGTTTCCTCATAAGCATAGTTGAGTGCTCCGGAATACCCATTTTTCACATTGTTTTCTGTAGTTTGTTATGAGTCACACAGTCAAATGCCTTTGCATACTCAATAAAGCACAAGTAAACATCTTTTTGGTATTCTCTGCTTCCAACCAAGATCCATCTGACATTAGCAACGATATCCCTAGTTCCACGTTCTCTCCTAAATCCAACTTGAATTTCTAGCAGCTCCCTTTGATGAACTGCTAGCATCATTTTTTTATTATCTTTGGCAAAACTTTAGTTGCATGTTATAGTAATGATTTCGGTAGATGATTTACAAATTCCAGTGGGTTTCCTTTCTTAAGAATGAGCATAAATATAGATCTTTTTCAATTGGTTGACCACATAGCTGTTTTCCAAATTTCTTGGCATAGATGAGTGAGCATTGCTAGGGCTACATGAGTTTGTTGAAAGATTTCCATTTGTATTCCATCAGTTCCTGAAGTCTTACTTTTTGTCAATGCCTTCCATGCAGCTTGGACTTCTTCCTTCAATACCAATGGTTCTTGATCATATGCTACCTCTTGAAATGGCTGAGCATTGACCAATTCTTTCTGATTCAGTGATTCTGTATACTCGTTCACTGTTATTTAGATGCTTTCTGCATCATCCAATATTTTGCCAATTTCCTTATATTTGATTTTTTTCACTTGACCTTCCTTTAGATGCTTCTATTCCTGGGTTGTCTTCTGGGTGGTGTTATATATGTTAATCTCAAAATGTTGTCTCTGTTGTTGGTTCTCTACCTGAAAAAATGCCTTTAATAGTTATTGTGATGTTGGCCTGGTTTTCACAAATTCTTTTAATTTTTGTTTATATGGAAAGAATCCCGAAAGCGGCTTGGGGAAAATGAAAAGTTACCTATTAAAGAGAACCCAAACTGTTTTCGGGATTGTTTCCTTGTCTTTGGTTTTAGAAATTTTGATTATGATATGGCTTTGTTATTTTCCTTTGGGGTCTATCCTCTTTGGGGTTTATTCAGCTTCTTGAATGCATGTCATTTCATCTTTCATGATATCACAGAAGCTATCTTCCAACAACTCTTTGACAATTTTCTGTTTTTTTCTTCTTCTTTTTTTGTCTGGTCATGTTCTGAAATTCCAATCACGTGTAAACTATTCTTCTTGATAGTGTCCTTTCACATTCCTACATAATTCTTAGGCTTTCTTCCTCATATTTTTGCTATTTTTTTTCTTACTGTTCCTCTAGTAGATTAGTATTGAAAGATTTGTCTTCCACGTCACTAATTTGGCCTTTCATTGATCTAATTCTACTCCTTTACCCTTTCAATGTATTATATATTTCTGAAATCTTAGTATTAATTTACTGGATTTCAAATTGCTGTTTTTGTACGGCTTCTATTTTTTTCATTCATTTTGTCCATTTGTCTTGTAATGTTGTCTGTATTTTTCTTGATTTCATCTGCAACTTTCTTTTCTCAACCTGTAGACAGCAGTTAAGTATCATTCCCTTGAATTCCTTATCAGGTAGTTACAATGACATTTCTTCCTCAAAAAGGTTTTCTAGCTATGTGTTTTGTCACTTGCTTGAATCATTCTGTCTTGTTTCTTTGTGTGAGCTGAAATTGTTGTCTCTGAGACTTTGTAATGTTGTTGTATTTATACTTAATTATTGCATGTTGCTGTGCTCTTGGCACTCATTACCTTTCTCCTGGTGGATGTGGTAGAGAATGGAAGTGTATGTGCCATTTTCTGTTCACTGTTTGTGCAGTGCCGTTGGGAAGCTGGGAGTAGGGTTGTTGGTCATGGAAGGAGTTCTTGCCTGCCCAGGCTGGAGACAGTCTGCTAACTCAGTTCTAGTGCCTCCAGACAAGGGTTTAATATGCACCAAACATGATTCTTGTTGTCAAGTACTGTTGCGTCCATTTTGACTCATAGCAACCCTATGGACAACAGAACGAAACACCTTCTGGTCCTGCACCATCCTCACAATTGCTGCTATGCTTAAGCCCATTGTTGCTGCCACTGTGCCAGTCCATCTCTTTGAGGGTCTCCCTCTTCTTCACTGTCCCTCCACTTTACCAAGCATGATATCCATCTCCAGAGACTAGTCTCTCATGATAATATGTTCAAAGTCTGACCATCTTGGCTTCTAAGAAGCATTCTGGTTGTACTTCTTCTAACACAGATTTATTCATTCTTCTGGCAGTATATGGTACCTTTAATATTCTTCTCCAACACCATAACTCAAATGCATCAAGTTTTTCTACAGTCTTCCTTATTCATGATCCAACTTTCACATGCAAATGAGGCTATTGAAAATATGGCTTGGGTTGTGCGTACCTTAGACCTCAAACTGACATCTTCATTCTTGAAGGCATGATTCTAGGTCTTCTATAAATATTTAGCATGTGATCATAATATCCTATGGATGTTGTTGTTGTTGCTGTTGAATGCCATTGAGTCAGTTCTAATTCATAATGAACCTGTACAGGGTTTCTAAGGAGAGACTGGTAGGTTTGAACTGCCAAACTTTTAGTTAATAATTCAGTGCACATCAAACAGTGCCACACCAGAAGTCCTATGGATACAAATGATTTTTATTATATGATATAATATCAATATGCAGATATTTGTCATTCAGGAGCATTCAAGTAGCAACCAAGCACATATGTTGTTTCTCCCTAGAAGCTTTTTATAAACATTCATAGTGAGATCAAGAACTTTATTTATCATTCCTTTAAAAAAAAAAAAAGGCATTATGCTGTCATTTTAAACAACATATTTTTGTATTTGGGATCACAGCTGGTGATTAACTTATTTATTATCCTTTCTTTATGTCGTGTCTTTGAGTTTCAAGAATACTTGATCATAAATAATTCAGACAACACAGAAATATGTAGAGTGAAATATGTCACCCTTCCTCATCCTCACCACCACCCCCGTTGCCAAGTTCTGTCCCCTAAAATAACCACTTTAACAATTCAGTGAGTATTCTTCCAAGTTCTTTTTATGCATGTGTCAGTAGATGAGTAGATGCATAGATGAATGAATGAAGGTATAAATATGCACATAGAGTTTTGTTTTGTATCTTATGTTTTTAAAACGGACACCTAAAAATTTTACTAGTGGTTACCAAAAATGGTCTTGTTGTTAAGTGCCCTTGAGTTGGTTCTGACTCACAGTGACTCTTTATAGGGTTTCTGAGGAGCAACTGGTGAGTTTGAAACGCTGACCTTTTGGTTCAAACAGACCTTTCAGTCCAGTGCTTATCCTACAGCGTCACATCAGGACTCCTCCCAGGACTGGAGGGAGGGGAAAATGGGAAAACTGTTGATGAAAAAGTTTTGATGATTGCTGTACAACACTGTGAATGCAATCCGTGCCACTGAATTTTAGGCTTAAAAATGGTTAGAATGACAAATTTTTGTTAGATATGTTTTACCACAATAAAGTCAAAGGATCTTAGAGGTTAACGTTCTTGCACTCTAAAAACTCTCAATGAGATAGAATGACACAATAGCCAAAATAATGAGCACAAATAATAATCATGAAGATGGCAAAGGATTGGATAGTATTTCATTCTGTTCTACATATGGTCACCATGAACCCAAGCCAAACAACAACAATCTTTACATAAAATCAAACTAGTTGTTTTATCCTGCTCCTCATCACCTCTTCCAAATTTTCCATGCATTTAATTATTTGTGGTTGTATGAATATATGGTTTTATGTATAAATATATATGTATCCCTATGCATTTCTCATTTTACATATGTTTTTTTCATTTTCTCTCCTGTCACTAAGAACATGGCAACTCCAGATTTCAGAGCAATACCACCTCATACTTTGTGGACAATCATGGAGTAAGTGTGATGCAGAGTGATTAGACCCCAAAAAGTAATTATCACAGTGGTATCCCCCTTAATTTAATTGCTGAAGAGCTGTCAAAGAATCTGTCTGGAAAGTAAGAAATGAACTTTGTGTACATAGCAAGTTGAATACATTAACAGATCATAGCATCTCTTCTCTGCTTAACAACCACACAATGAGTCACTAACTGACACAACCCACTGATTCCTCTGTCTCTCCTGAGCCTGCATGCTCACAAAATCCCTGTCTTGTGGAAATGCAAATGTACAAGTTCACCAAAGAGGAACTGATGAATAGAAATGAAAGTGGCAGCCACCAAAAAGCATCTAATTGCAGTCGACTTTAAAGGAGAGGTTTATGAATTACTACATTTTATGAGTTGCTAAATTATATAAACCTACTCCAAAGGGATCATGTCAAGCCCTCGCACACTTTTGAGTGATTCCTCCCTCTTTATTAAGAAATGTCTCATGTTGTGTTTTTAACTGATAATGAGTTAACTCATGAAACCCCATGAGTTACAGAGGAAAACCATGGTCTATAGGGTTTTCATGGCTGTAATATTTATATGAAAGCAGTTTGCCAGATCCTTATTCCACGGTGCTGCTAAGTTGGTTCAAGCCACTACTTTTGGGGTTAGCAGCTTATTGGATTCTAAGCCAGGAGTCACTGTGTTTGCTTTACTTTTACTGCGACTCCTTTCCACAGGCATACGGTTTCTGCTAACATCCCACCTGCTTTTAGTCTGATCCATTACGTGAAGTTATCTTCCTCCTCTAAATTCAAAGTATAAATCATCTGTACCAAACCCTTGCAAATATTTAAGCAACTTTTGGACATATCTTATGTTGTTGTCTTGTACTATGATTTTAGGTTTCACCAGTTTTACGCCTTCTTTTCCCACTATAATATAAATTGTTTTTAAGCATTGCAATGGGTGTTTAGAAGCTTCTGACCATTTCCAGCAGGTTTTTTCAAGGACTAGCTCAATAAGTATCTTTTCAATGATTTGCCCAAGCAGTACTGAGATTAATTGCTTGCCGTTTCTTCAGTGTGGACTTGTATAGCTCTTGTGAAATAGAAAGCGAGAAAGCATGGTCATTTTCTTAAATGATTAATGAAGAAGTGAAAGTTGGAGGTTAGCAAAGTAGATGATCCTTGGGCACAAATTAGGCTAATGTCTCACAAAAGCATGCTGCGAACAACAGATTCTGATTTAAGGGGCAACCAATCAGCGAAACACACAGGTCAGCAGAACTGCATCTGGAAGACAAAGGTAGAATTAATGGGTGGTGTGGCACTGTGGGTTAAAGCGCCAGACTGCAAAGCCATTTAAACTGTAAGGTTGGAGGTTCAAGCTCACCAGCTGCTCCTCAGAAACCCTATACAGGGTCACTATGGGTCAGAAACCACTTGACAGCACTTAACAACAGCAACATCAACACATAGGTGGTGCCCACTAAAAGGAAACCTGCTACTTGTCAAGGCCATGTTTCTTTGAACAGCAATACAGTTGTAATTAGAACCATGAAATGAGTCAGCTAATGCACTAAAATTTTCTACCATTTTGATCCCCCTCCCTATTTCTTTATGGTGCATAAAGCATTTGAGTTTAGAAATATAGATGTAGATTTGCATCTAGGTTTGCCCACATATGCACACAAGTGTGTGTGTGTGTGTGCACATGATGGGGCTTCAAAAAGTTTGTGAAAGAATAACATAGTCCACAAAGACAATGTTCTACATCCTACTTTGATGAGTAGCATCTGGGACCTTAAAAGCTCACGAGCGGCCATCTAAGGGGCAGCTATTGGTCTCTCAATCTTCAGAAGAAAGAAAAGTGATGAGAATCGAAGATACGTGGAATCAATTAGTCCAATGGACTAATGACGCATGTGAACACCTGTCTCCATGACTTTGAGATCAGAAAAACTAGATGGTGCCAAGCTACCACTTCCAACTGCTCTGAAAGGGATCACATTAGAAAGTCCTGGATAGAGTGGCAAAATTATTTTAAAAAAAAAACAAACTTACTGGTCAGAAACAGACAGGAGGAACCTGAGACTATATGGCCCTTAACCACCCTTCATGTCTGGAAAGGAACTCATCCTTGTGGCTCTACTTTCAGCCAAGCAGTAGATAGGTACATAGGAGAGATAGCAACACTAGTAAGGTATGCTCACTATGAATGATGGAATGGTCAATCATTCAAAATCAAAAGGGCAACATTTACCTAAGGACAAAAAGTTGAGAAGGGATGGGGAGGTAGATGGAATGAAAACAGGAACCACAGAGAGGAAGTGAGATAACTGTTGTTACATGGAGGGGATTACAGTCATTGGGATGACACAGCGTGTATGATTTGTTGAATGTAAAACTGATGATCTTGTCTGTAAATCTTCACTCAATTCACAATAAAAAGGTTTTTTCAAGTTCATGAAAATGTTTAATTAAAAAACAATGTGAGAGTGTACCCAGTGAACGAGGCTTCCTGCGGAGCCTTTGCAATACATAAAACTATCGGTAGAAACCAGAACCATATCCAGATCACCAGAGATGAGAAATCCCCACTTGAAAGGACGAGCTGACCAGCCTGGAGCGGTGAAAAGAACAAAAGATACGTCTCAAATGAAAGACCTACAGGAAAAATACGATACAATGGAGGCAGACGGACTGTCACTACAGGAACAAATGGGTCGCTTCCCTAGGAGACAGTGGGGCAGTTGGTTGGGTCCTACCAATGCAGGCCCCCTTCCAAGACTGAGACTTGGTGGAAATGCACGCTCCGATTGGTGACCACACACATCACCGATGAGGAGAAGTGGGGTAAAGGCAGCAATGAAATGGTGAGCTAAGCCCTACAATATTCAGTGGGCTTCTGTAGACCCGGTTGGGGACCTGGGTGGCAAGCAGTGTGAGGAGACCTGAGGACTCCTGGGCCCAGAGTCAGTGACGTGGCAACAGAGGACTCAAGTGGAGAATGGAGCTGCTGGCTGATGGGAAGAGAGGGCATGTGCACAAGAACACCCACACTTGCAGATGGTACCCTCATGACCAGGACCGGACGACTAGATGATCAGAGCTCAACCAGGAGATGAAAGAAGGGGTGGGGGTGGGGAAGGAAGAATGAGCTGATTCAATCTGATGAACTTGACCTATACCTACGAAGGCAGTGACTCAAAAGAGGCAACAAATCCTTACAGCAAGAAACATTCCCACCCCCTCCACACACAGAGTAGACAGAGATGGGCAACTCGGACATTGGATACACAAATGGGGAGAGAGTGACTACAAAGGCAAGAAGTGACTGGCTTACAAGCTTTCAAGAGGGAACCTAGAGCTAGGGGGCATCGAGGAAGGCAGAATCACCAGTGAGTACTATCCAATCTGTCAAGGTGGAGCTGATGAAATGAAATACAGACGGGTTACTCACGATACTGTAGTGAATAATGGTTATCAGGATGGAATGTGAGGGTTGGAAATGCAAAGGTAGACATTTTGTAGCAAGGAAGGGAGTGAGTATTTCTCC
Organism: Chrysochloris asiatica; assembly: GCF_000296735.1. Lineage (NCBI taxonomy): Eukaryota > Metazoa > Chordata > Mammalia > Afrosoricida > Chrysochloridae > Chrysochloris > Chrysochloris asiatica. The sequence continues at coordinate 25,409,778 of NW_006408532.1, read as the reverse complement.
AGTCTAGGAGCAGAGGTCTCTGGGACCACCAATGGAGAAGAGCCGAGAGCGGGATCCTACCCAGAGAAGCAGGGATGCCTGAGATGGAGACAGAGACGATGACATGGAGGGATGAAGCGGCTGGGGACTTTGGATCCAGAGAGGGAGAGGGACTGTGGGCCGAAGACTTTGGGGGGGCGGGTAGGGTAGAGGACGGGTTTCTAGGATATCCCCTTTGGTCGGAAGATGATGCATGGAGGGGATTGGAACCATGGCAATGAAATGATATACGATGGAATGAATGTAAAACTAAAGTTCTCTCATGTAAACTATCAACCCTGAACTTCAGAAGAAAGGTTAGAGAGGTGTATAGAGTGTTTGTTGAGAGGAGAGGCTGAGCAGAGATGGAGAGAGAGGGAGACTGACTGGTGAATGGCTGGCCTGAAGTGGCTTTTGACCATCTTGTGAGCAGCTTTGGCAGTGAAAGGACGCCTGGCATAGCAAAGTCTCATGGAAATGTTGTGATTTCTTCTTTATCCCCATGCTCTCCTGGTGGCCAGAAGTATGGCTAGCTCCCACCCTCATACATCCCCAACATAGACACTGCTCTCTAGAAATTTAGAATCACGTTATTGGGAACCATGCCAGGAAGTGGGGATGAGCTATGCTGTTTTGGTGCCTGGATTGAGGTGGGCTTGGCTCCAGACCTACAAAACCTGCAAAACCACTAGACTAGCATAACCAGCTACACTTCCCCCAGCTTCCCTGTGGTCCCAACCAACACTGAAACCAGTTCCATCAAGGGCTCCCACAAACTACTTTCAGATTGAGTGCCCCAAACACAGATAACACCAAGGCCAATAGGAATTCAATCTAGGTTCCACAAGCATGTGAAGTGATTGAAAACACCAAGTCTTGGGTCAGGCACACTGTAGTCCTCAAAGGGATGTCTTTGATTTTGGACAATTTAAAGAGATCTTTTGCAGCAGGTTTTCCCAGTGCAATATGTTATTAGATTTCCTGACTGCTGCTTCCATGGGCATTGACTGTGCATCCAAGTAAAATGAAATTCTTGACAATTTCAGCATTTTCTCCATTTATCATGGTGCTTATTGGCCCAGTTGTGAGGATTTCTGTTTTCTTTATGTTGAGGTGTAAACCATGCAGAAAGCTATATAGTCTTTGATCTTCATCAGTAAGTGCTTCATTCAAGTATTCTACATTTTAAACAACAAGATTGTATCATCTGCATACTAAAGGCTGTTTGTTAATGAGTGAGTCTGGCCAATCATGATGCTGCATTCTTCTTCATATAGTTTGGCTTACTTGAATTACTTGCTCAGCATACAGATTGAAAACTTTAATGTGGCCTTTTGTGGTAGATTTACCCAATGTAATATACCGTGTGATTTCTTGATTCTTGTTTTGAACTTTCATGGATATTGATTGTTGAACCAAGTAGAATGAAATGTTTTCCATTTTTCTCCACTTATTGTGATATTGTTTATTGGTTTAGTTGAGAGGAAAATAATTTTCTTCACATTCAAGTGTAATCTATTCTGGTCTTTAACCTTTCTCACAAGCTATCTTCATTTCTGGCAAGCAAGGTTGTACCATTTGCATATCATAGGTTATTAATGACTTTTTCCAACCCTAATGCTGCATTATTCTTAATATAATCCAATTTTGAGATTATTTGTTCAGCAGATAATGCATATACACATAATTAATGTGCATACATACACACACAACAGTAAGTCAAAAAAGTATTACTACATAATCATAAAAGCCTTTATTAAAAAAAAGTATCAAATTTCAAAGCTATTGCTCCTTCACATACCCTCCATCTGGGTCTATACACTTCTCAAGATGGTGTTTCCATCTCTCTAGCCCTTTCCCAGAGAATTCTGAGCTCTTCAATTCATACTACGTCAAAATAGAAGTTTTGGTATCCTTGAAGGTCTCAAATTGTGGTTTTTCAAAAATGGTTTTTGAGTTTGGGGAACAAAAAAAAAAGGATTTAAAGAGGCAATATGAGAATGGTATGGTGGGTGGGGTAAGGAAATTCTCACAGGACAGCCTCAGTGTAATTTTTCTGGCCTTTTTCTCACCAATGCAATTTCCAATTCTCATAAAATTTCTTCCTCATAAGCCCCCATGAGTGTCCTGTGTGTTTTGAGAAAATCTCTGGTACTTTGTGATTTGGTCTGTGTGCTTTGAGGAAATCACTAGGCTCTGGTAGCGTAGTGGTTATGAATCAGGCTGTAAACCACAAGGTCAGCAGTTCAAAACTACCAGCTGTTCCACAGGAGAAAGATGAGGCTTTCTGCTCCCGTAAAGATTTACAGCCTCGGAAATGCTGTACAGGGTCGCTATGAGTCAGAACCGACTCCACGGCACATAACCACCAACCACCATCACAATTACCCCTTGGAATCTGTGATAGTTAAGGCTTTGTGTTAACTTGGCCAGAATTTTCAGTGGTTTAGCAGTGAAAATGCTGTTACACCTCCATAAGTAGATCTAATATGATGCAATCACCCCCATGATGTGATCTGATATGGTCAGCTCTGATCTAGTGTGGTTATCCTGTGAGTGGAGCCTCACATCTGTGATGTTAATGAGGCTGGACGCAGTATGTAGGATTGGGTTCTGCCTTGGGTCAGTCTCTTTTGAGAAGGAGAGAGGAGTAAGCAGAGAGAGAGAGAAAGAAAAGCTGAGAATGAAGTGCATCTTTTGGACCTGTGGCCCTTGTACTGTGAGGCTCTCAGATCCAGGAGAAGAATGATGACAGAATGCATGAAGATTTCCAGGAAGTTCTGGGCCTGTGGATACTGGAAGGAGATAGGGACTTTCCCCCAGGGCCAACACTCTAAGTTTGGACTTCTAGCCTCCAAAACTGTGCAAGAGTGAATTTCTGTGTGTTGGGGTCATTCACATGTGATATTTCTGTTGTTGGTGGAACTAGATAACTATGAGAGAATCTCCAAAATCTGTATGTAAGTAACCTTCTGAACTGATCTGTCAGCCTTGAATTTAACTGGTTCAGCAGACACCCTCAGAAGGCACCATTCTGATTAGACTTGGCTCTCTGGATCATATTGGTAAATCCAAGACTTGTCCCCTATTATGATTCATTCCAAAAAATCGTATTCATTATCTTTTTAAAAAAATTTTTTTTATTGTGAATTATGTGATCGTTTACATGGGAGAACATTAGCTTTACATTCATTCTATCATATAATGTTTCATTGTCATGATTACAATCCCCTCCATGAATTATCAACCAACCAAAGACTGTACATTACAAGCCTGCCCCCCGATCGTCAGCACCCAGCCCCTCTCTCTTTCTGAGTCTAGAGTCCCCTGCCGCTCCATCTCTCCTCATCATCATTTCTGCCTCCATCTCTGGTGTCACTGTTTGTCTGGGTAGGGTCCTGCTCTCTGCTCTTCTCCCTTGATGGTCCCAGGGCCCTCTACTATTGGATTACAAAGTCAATCACTCCTCTCCTTCTTTTTTTTTTTTTTTAAATAATGTTTTATTGTGAATTATGTGATAGTTTATATGGGAGAACATTAGTTTTACACTCATTCTATCGTATATCGTCTCATTGCCATGGTTACAATCCCCTCCATGCATCATCAACCAACCAAAGTATACCCTACAAGCCTGCCCCTCACAGCCCCCTGGTCTTCAGCACACAGTCCCTCTCCCTCTCTGGATCTAAAGTCCCCAGCTGCTCCATCTCTCCACGTCATCGTCTCTGCCTCCATCTCAGGCATCACTGCTTCTCTGGGTAGGGTCCCGCTCTCCACTCTTCTCCCTAGGGACCTCCTCTTCTAGACTGGAGAGTTAATCATGCCCGTCCTTGCTATAAAATGTCTACCTTTACATTTCCAACCCTCACAATCAGTCCTGATAACAATTATTCACTACTGTATCACAAGAGACCCATCTGCATTTCATTTCATCAGCCCCGCCTAGACAGATTATATACTACTCACTGGTCACTCCCCTCCTTTTGCTACACAACATCTACATTTACATTACCAACCCTCACAGTCAGTCCTGATAGCAATTATTCACTATTGTACCACAAGAGACCTAGCCCCATCTCTTTTCATCAGCCCCGCCCAGACAGATTGGATAGTACTCAGTGGAGATTCTACCTTCCTCCACATCCTCTGGATCTAGGCTCCCTCTTGAAAGCTTGTAAGCCAGTCACTTCTTGCTTTTGTAGCCCCCCCATTTTGGGTAGCCAATGTCCAAGTTCCCCATCCCTGGCTACCCTGTGTATCATGGGGGTGGGAACGATACTCGCTGTAAACATTTGTTTCCTCTTTTGAGCTACTGCATCCATAGGTGTAGGTCAAGTTCATCCAATTGTATCAGATTACTCTATTTTTCCTGTTCTTTCTTCTTCTAGTTGAGCTCTGTTCATCCAACCATTGAAGCCAGGTCAAGTGGGTATTATCTTCAACTGTGGGTGTTCTTATGCATATGCCCTCTCTTCTTATCAGCTGGACTTTTCACTCTCCACTCTAGTCCTCTGTGGCTATGTCACTGACTCTGGGCCCATGAGTCCCCAGGTCTTGCCACACTGCTGGCCAACCTGGTCTCCACCTGGGTTCACAGGAGTCTATTGAATGTTGCAGGGCTTAATTCACAGCTTCACTGCTGTTTTTCCCTCACTTCCCCTTATCGGTGACCCACGTGGTCACCAATCAGAGTGCATGTCTGTTCGTGTATCCCCACTGAGTTTTAGTGTTCATTATCTTTTATCTTGCTTGAAAGACTGATGGAAAAATGAGCTCTTTGAGCTAAATGATTTTTACACTACACTTTTGGCATCCATTAAGCCAAAAGTTTGCTGTCAAGATGTTTGCTTAAAATTGAAAATGCCAAACTGTGTGAGATCATAGCTTCGGTAGTTATTGCACCTGGTAATCATATGGTCTTCTCCTACTACTTTCTGAGTGTTCATGACAGTTTCCTCATTCATCAAAGCTTACAGTCTTCCCTCTCTTGACTCATCTTTGAGGTCATCCTGACCTTTCTTCAAACCCTTGATCCATATAAAAACTGCTGTTCTGTGTGGAGCAGCATTCCCATAAACTTGCTACAAAGCTTTAATGATTTCAGAAGATGTCCATTTGAGTTTTGTTTAAAATTTGCTATTAACCCTGGCCTCAAAATTGTTTCAGACCCCTCCCCGCCTCCATGGCACAATAAATATTCTTTTTTTGAAGGTACTTGTTAAGTGCCATCGAATTGGTTCCAACTCATAACGACCTTGTATAGGGTTACCAAGGAGCGGTCGGTGGGGTTGAACTGCCAACCTTGTGGTTAGCAGTCCAGTGCTTATGCTACAGGACCACACTAAGACTCCTATAGTGAGACTAAGACAAGTGCATTATTGAGAGAACTTGTCTGCAGTTATCCACTGATCAGAGATATGGTTAAACACATTTGTGGGAATAAACTCATGCATGTATGAACTAGACTCATAGTAGCAATGCTTTTTGACTTACCTTCATATATACATGTTGTTGCTGTGAAGTGCTGCCAAACGGTTCTGACTCACAGTCACCCTACAAGGAAAGGCTGATGAGTTTGAATCACTGACCATGCAGTTCAAACTGATCTTATGGTCGAGTGCTTATCCTACAGCGCCATACCAGGACTCTTCACATATATTCATTGTTGCTGTTGTTGTTGTTAAGTGACTTTTACCGACCCTGTATAGGGTTTCTGAGGAGCAACTGGTGGGTTTGAACCACTGACCTTACAGTTCAAACCGACATTGAGGTCGAGTGCTTATCCTATGACACCATAGCAGGACTCCATATTTATATATTTTGTGTTCTAACTGGATATTGTATGATTTAATCAAATTAAGATAGGGGTTCTCTGATAATACCACCTTTGTCCACTAAAAGCATGTTTGCTCAACTATTCGCTTCATATTCTAAGTTACTTTCTTCCTGTTTGACAATTGACCTAGACTGGTTACATCATTTCAATGTTTGTCATTTATCGCTGTATACAAGGACAATTTTATAATGTTTTAATACGCAGTTCTCATGTAGAGTAATATGTATATGTTAAAACTTAAAAAAAGTTATCCTGGATAATTTCCTCTTCTAATCAAATTTTTAAATCTTAATAAATCACACAAAGACACAAACAATCTTTCCTTCTATACTGCCATTGTTGTTGTTGTTACATCCCATCGAACCGGTTCCGACTCAAAGATCCTGGATAGGTTTCCAAAGAGCAACTGGTGAGATTGAACCACCAACTTTGTGGTTCAAACCAACCTTGAAGCCCAGTGCTTTATGCCACAGTGCTGCACCAGGACTCCAAAATATATGGAAACTTCCTAAATTTGCCATAGCACTACTTACCTCATTAGTGATTTCAGTAGACCCTTAGTATTCAAGGATTTAAAATTTTTGTTGTTTTAGATACTTACAGGTAGCCCTAAATATCTTTAATTTGTAAATACTTATCATTTCATCTGACAATCAATTTTGGTATTTAAGAGCTGTGAGTCTGGTGTTCAGAAACCAGTCATTCAGCTAGTAAGTGACTTAGCCAATGTGCAATACTGAACCCTGTGGTTCTCTGCTTATTATAATGCCCTGAATTCCATTCAGTGGTATAGCAAATACTTTCAAAGTCTAAAACCTTGTAGATATTAAGGCTTTCTTCTATCTCAATAAAGGTGAGTTCCTTTAGTGTGTCATTCAGGATGTAGTATTAGTCACAACCTCTAATGCAAGGCCTTTTTAAAGTGTTGAAGAGCAAAGATGTCAGCTTAAGGACTAAGGTGTGCCTGACCCAAGCCATGGTATTTTCAATAACCTCATATGCACGTGAAAGCTAGACAGTAAATAAGGAAGACCGTAGAAGAAGTGACACATTTGAGTTATGGTGTTGGAAGAGAAAATTGAAAGTGCCATGGGCTGCCAAAAGAACAAACAGATCCGTGTTGGAAGTAGTGCAGCCAGAGTGCTCCTTGGAGGTCAAGATGGCCAAACTTCGTCTCTCATACTTTGGACATATTGTCAGGAGGGACCATTCACTGGAGAAGGATATCATGTTTGGTAGGGTAGAGGGGCAGAGAAAAAAAGGAAGACCCCCAATGAGATGGATTGGCCAGTGGCCTCATCGATGGACTCAAGCATGGCAGCAATAGTGAGGTTGGTCCAGGATCAGGCAGTGTTTCATTCTGCTGTGCGTAGGTTTGCTATGATTCGGTACCGACTCAATGGCACCTAACAACAACAATGCTTAGACTTAGAACATACTGGAGCCCTGGTGGTATAGTGGGTTATGCATTGGGCTACTAACCACAAGGTCAGCAGTTAGAATCCACCAGCTGCTCCAGAGGAGAAAGATGAGGCTTTTTACTCCCATAAAGATGTACAGCCTGAAAAACCCTATACAGGGTCACTACAAATTGGGATCAACTCAACAGTACACAACAAAAAAAAAAACTTATCACATTGCCTGTCATACACATGTTGGGAAATCAATTTTGTGTATACATTGTGTGAACAGTCACATATAATCTCTATATAATACATTTTATGCTTTGGGAAAAACCTGCTTTCTTTTTTTTTAGATTCTATAACACCTCTACATAAAGAAAGCAAAAATCCTCACAACTGGGCTAATAAAAAACATCACAATAAATGAAGAACAGATTGAAGTAAAAAGAAAAAGATTTCATTTTACTTGACTCCACAATAAACTCTCGTGGAGGCAGCAGTCAAAAAATCAAGTGACATATTGCATTGGGCAAATCGGCTCCAAGAAGATCTCTTCAAAGTGTTCAAAAGCATTCAAAAGCAAAGTTGGTACTTTAAGGACTAAGATGCACCTGTCCCAAGCCATAGTATTTTGAATCATCTCATATGCCTGGGAAAGCTGGACAATAAATAAAGAAGACTGAGGAAGAATTGATGTCTTTGAATTATGGTATTGGTGAAGAATATTAAATACACTATCAGAAGAGCAAATGCATCTATGTTGGAAGAAAGACAGCCAGTCTGCTCCTTAGAAGAAAAGGTGGTGAAACTTTGTTTCGCGTACTTGGATGTGTTATCAAGAGGGACCAGTCCCTAAAGAAGGACATCATGTGTGGTAAAGTGTTGTTAGTGTTAAGTGCCATTGAGTCTGCTCCAGCTCAAAGCAACCCTGTATAGGGCTGATGGGTTCAAACCACTAACTTTTCTGGTTAGCAGTTCAGTGCTTATCCTACAGTGCCACAGCAGGATGCCATTTGGTAAAGTTTGTTGTTGTTGTTAAGTGTCATTGAGTTGGTTTCAACTCATAATGATCCTGTATAGGGTTTCTAAGGAGCAGCTGGTGAATTTGAACCTCTGATCTTCTGCTTCAAATGGTTGGGGAAAAAAAGGAAGGTCCTCAATGAGATGGACGATGGACTGACACAGTGCCTGCAACAATGGGCTCAAATATTGGCATGATGATGACGCAGGATTAGAATGTGTTTCATTCTGATGTACATAAGGTCACCCAACTGGACAGCACCTAACAACAACAATATGCCTTCGCTTCATTCTGTCAAAATCAATCACTGGGAATTGATTTGATCATTTGTATTGCTTAGCATGTTGGTATAGCTCCATGGTTCTCAAATTTGGCAGTATAATAGAACCCCCTAGGAAGTTTTGTAAACATTCTGATGCTTAAGCTGCCACACAGACCAAATAATCAGCATCTCTGGGAATGGGAGCCAGGCATCAGTATTTTTAAATGTTTCCCAAGTGATTCTAACATGCCACCAAATTTGAGAACCACTGCAGTAGAGATTCTCTCATAACGTCAAGTGAAAAGAAACATAAACACACTAGATAAAAAAGGCAACATCTGGTGTGGTGAAAAAGAACACTGAAGTTAACTTGAGCTAAATTCCAACTGTACTACTTACAAGCTGTGTGGCATTGGGCAATGTTCCAGTTACCTATCGCTGTGTAAACAAGCCATCCCAGAAATCAGCAGAGTAAAACAACCACCATTCCATTAGGCTCAGAAAGTCTGTCGTTAGGGATTTAAACAGGGCACAAGAGGCATGGCTTCTTTCCGCCTCACAAAGTCTGAGGACTTGGATTCAGATGGGAAGACTTGAATGACTGGGGCCTGGAAGCATCTGGAGGCTTCTTTACTTACATGCTCGTACCTGGCCTCAGCTGCTTCTATGGATTGGAGAGTCTACATTAGGCCTTTCCATGTGACTAAGGCTTCCTGACAACATGGCAGCCTCAGGATCATTGGACTTTACACATAGCAGTGCAGGCTTTTAGAATTGAGTGGTTCAGTACTCAAAGTAGAGCTGCAATGCCTTTTATGACTCAGGCTTGGCAGTCAATGCAGCATCGCTTTTTGTAAACCTATTGATGGAAACAATCTCAAGTCTGTCCAGATGCAAGTAAAAGAGACGGAGAACTTAACTCTCAGGGGGAGCAGTATCAAATAATGTGTTGTTGTTAAGTGCCATGAAGTCAGTTGTGACCCATAGCAACCCTGTCTAGGTTTTCCAAGGAGCGGCTGGTGAGTTTAAACCGCCAACCTTGTGGTTCAAACCAACTTTGCAGTCAATGCATTAGCCCACAACACCATACCAGGACACCAAAAAATGTGTGATTACACTAATATCCCCACACAGCTCATACACAGCTTTATTTTATCTTGGTTTAATTATCTAATACCATGTAACAAATTGCCACACAACGGTGGCTTGGAATATGTATTGTCTCATTGTTTTCATGGATCAGGCATTAGAGCATGGCTTAGCTGGATTCTCTATTTCAGGACCTCTCACATGCTGCCTTCAATGAGTTGGTTGAACTATGCTATACTCATCTCCAGGCTTAACTGGAGAAGGATTCATTTTCATGCTTATGTAGTGGTTGGCAGGATTCAGTCCCTTGTTATATGGGCCTCTCTGGCATGGCAATTTGTTTCACCAAAGCATGCAAGCTAAGAAGAGATAGAAAGAAACAGAAGAAAGGACTGACAGACTTATCTAACAGAATCATTGAAGTGAAATCCCATCAGCTTTTCAGTGTCCTATTGATATGTGCGTAGTGGTTATGAATCGGGCTGTGAACCGCAAGGTCAGCAGTTAGAAACTACCAGCTGTTCCGTGGGAGAAAGATGAGGCTTTCTGCTCCTGTAAAGATTTATAGTTTCAGAAACCCTGTACAGGGTTGCTATGAGTTGGAACCGACTCCACGGCACATAACTACCACCACCATTGATAGGTGCAAGTTCCAAGACACAATCCCTACTCAAGAGAAGAGTATTGTACAAGGACATGGATGCCAGGCGGAGAGAACCATTGGGAGCTACCTTAGATGTCTGCTTACACCTAAACACAAACACACAAAGCTGTGGCCATTGAATCAATTCCAACTCATGATCTCATGTAGGTCAAGGTAGAACTGTGGTCCCTACAGTTCTCAAGGCTGTTACCTTTTGGAAGCAAATCACCAGGCCTTTCTTCTCTGGTGCCTCTGGGTTTCCCACTGTCAACCTTTTGGTTAATAATCAATCACTTGACCCATTGTGCCACCAGAGACTCTCCTATAAAATCCACTGCTGTCAAGTGGATTCTAACTCCTGGTGACCCGATAGGACAGAGAACTGCTCCACAGGGTTTCTGAGGGGATAAATCATTATGGAAGTGGACAGCCTCCTCTTTCTCCTGTGAAGCAGTTGATGGGTTTGAACTACCAACCTTTTAGTTAGCAACCAAACACTTAGCCCACTGTGCCACCAGGGAACCTTCCCCCTATAAAATGGAGTGTTAACCCTGCTCTGCCCAATTCACAAAGTTGTAATGACAATGCAAATGAACTGTATGCTCAACAGTATTACTCAAGATGTACATGACTGTAAAAAGGTGAGGGATTTTCAACACAAAAGGCATCATGACTCTCTCAGAACTGACTTTCCTCTAGGGTGAGATTTCACAACAAAAGCTGGTACATTTAAATAGAGGAAGAAGAATTTATATTCTTTTCATCAATATTTTTCTGTGATTTTCTTTTCCACTTGCCTCTACCTAATGTAGTTCAAATAAAGAATACGGCCTCTTGATCCCAGGAGAAATGGAATTTATATTTTATTAAAAGCATTTACTAATGCTTAGGTCCATCATATCTTGTGCATTTCCAAAGCAAACTGAGCGAAAGGTCAATGTAAATGTTCTTTATAAATCAAATCCTCAAATGCTCACATCCCATAAAGCCAATCTTTAGATAAAACTACCTAGAAAATTTATTTTTAAAACTGCTGTTCTCTAGTGCTTGAGGTAACGAGAATTTTTGGTGGTCCTGAAATATTGCCTGGTATGTTTATGTTTATGTGAGTATATGTATCTATTATAAAAGAGGTTAATCAGTACTACCCTTTTTTACCCAATAGCTTTATTTGCAGAATGTCAATTAATTTGAGTAAAACTTCATACAAGTACAGTTTATAAACTGAAATCTTTAACACCAGTGCTTAAGCAAAGAAAAATTCCCAGAAGTGCTTCAGGAGAAAGCACTAGAGATCTAGTTCCCCAAAAACCTAATCTTTGAAAACCCCATGAAGCATGTTCTACTAGGACACACAATAGGTTGCCATGAGTTACACATGGGTTGTCATGAGTTGGAATTGCCATGATTCATGGTAACCCCATGAGTTGGAAATTACTCATGGTAACTGGGGTGTGTGTGTGTGTGTGTGTGTGTGTGTGTGTGTGCAAGTTTGTGAGTCTTCTTTATTTGACCTATTGACCTGCCATCGTTCATATGTGTACACTTTACATGCTATCCTCACAATAACTCTGACATACTTAAAGTACTTTTTACACAGCTGGAAACTGAGACACAAAGTAGTTAAATGACTTTTTCAAGACTACATTGCAAGTAGGAATCCTACTGTGGCTCTGTAGGAGAAGCACTGGGCTGTTAACTACAAGGTCAGCAGTTCAAATCCACCAGCCATTCCTCAGAAAACCTATACAGGTTTGCTATTTGTCTCAGAACCGATTCAATGGCACTTAACAATAGCAACATATTGCAAATAAGGGATAAAGCCAGCCTGTATTCTTACCACTCAAGAGAAAGTATGGCTAGCTCTATTAGTTCATCAATAGTAATGAAAAATATCTTAGAGAGCTTGAACAATCAACATTAATAAAAGAACTCAGGTGGGAAAAAAGTACTGTACATATAAAGGGTTGCAGGTTTATTGATGAAGGTCAGACAAAGAAAATCCATGGATCAACATGTTGTTGTTGCTAAATGCCATCGCGTTGGTTCCAACTCATAGCAGCCCTGTATAGGGTTTCCAAGGATTTAAATTTTTGAGCAAGCAGAAAGTCTCTTCTTTCTCCCGCAGAGCGGCTGGTGGGCTCAAACCTCGGACCTTGTGGTTTGAAATCCAGTGCTTATCAACATAGATGGGATAAGAGAAAAATAAATGACTGTTTACATATCTTTACTATGTACATTCCAAGTAGAAAGAAAACAATGGAATGATAATAATGCTGCATGTATAACAACCAACTTTCCATTTAGAAACTTTCTCAGACATATAAATGCAACATCTATATTTATTTAGCACACCCAATGCCATACACCTCTTTAAAGCGTTCAAGAGCAAAGATGTCAGCTTGAGGACTAAGGTGCGTCTGACCCAAGCCACGGTATTTTCAATAACCTCATATGCATGCGAAAGTTGGACAGTGAATAAGGAAGTCTGTAGAAGAATTGATTTTTTTGAGTTATGATGTTGGAGGAGAATATTGAAAGTACCATGGACTGCAAAAAGAACAAATCAATCTGTGTTGGAAGAAGTACAGCCAAGATGTTCCTTAGAAACTAGGATCGTCAAACTTCATCTCTCATACATTGGACGTATTATCAGGAGGGACCAGTCCCCAGAGAAGGACATTATGCTTGGTAAAGTGGAGAGTCAGTGAAAGAGAGGAAGACACCAACAAGATAAATTAGTACAGTGGCAGTAGCATTAGGCTCTAGCATAGCAACTATTGTGAAGTTGGTGCAGGACCAGGCAGTGTTTGGTTCTATTGTGCATAAGGTTGCTATGAGTTGGTACCAACTCAATGGCACCCAACAACAACTGCAGTACATTTCAACTCTAATGGGCTTGTGACCTCTCACATCCCACTTGCTCTCCCCTTACACACTGCTTCTTATGAAAGTGACCTTATTTGTTAAAACAAACAAACGAACAAAGCCTTTGCATATGTAGTTAAGTTAATAAAAGGTCATACTGTAGAAGGGGCAGGAAACAGAGTGAAGATGGAGGCAAAGGTATATTGCCACATGGCAAGTAACACAAAGGACCACTAGAAGCTACAACAGGCAAAGAAACAACTCTCCCTTGGAGACTTCAGAGAGTGAATGGCCTTGCTAGCACCTTGATTTTAGACTCTTAGACTCTAGAACTGTGAAAGAATAAATTTCATGTCAGCCACCCACTTTGTGATAGTTATGATAGCCCTAGGAAACTAAAACACCAACTCATGGCTTCTAATTGCAAACTCCCATGACTCTTGCCTGAAGATTTCTTCTGGTTTCAGAAGCCCACTCAGCCTGTGCATTACCTGCCAGAAATTGATGCCCACTGACAGATGATGACTGAATGGATACCCCAGCTCTCTCATCTCTTGTTGGGAGTGACTCTAGGCACATGCTCTATACTCTTTCTCAGAATTCCCCAATGGAAATTGAGCTTCAGATGGCCACAGGGTAACTGGTTCAACACCACACTCATATCTGTGTATTACTGAAAGAAATTCTTTGTCTTGGTTCCTCACATTCCTGGAGGTGAATCCTGGGAGTACCTCTCTAGCAGACTCTCTGAACTCAGATCTTTGTGACAGCACTGTTTCTGGGGAGCAAAACCTAAAAAAAAAAAAGAAACCTGAGAGAATAAAGCACCCAATTAAATAGGTGTGATAGAATGCTTCGAGGGAAACAAAGCAAGAGAAGAGCTTCTTAGCAAAATTTTGCTTATGTGATCTGAAAGTCAACTCAACAATTGATAGATCTTTCCAGAACTGATGTGGCTGCCTACTGCTCAGCTGCTGCTGTAACGATAAAAGAGTTTTGTTGTGGTTTTTTTTTAATAAAAAATTGCTGCCAAAGAATAAGAGACCAGCAAAGGAAACAAGATAAGAAACAGCTATGTGGGTTTTTCTAGGAGGAAGAGGGCACAAGAAGTCTCTGAAAGGAAGACTCAAAAGAATGATTCGTATCACTAATTTAAGTACATTACGTAGATTCTGGCAAGTGCCTTCCACTTAGTACAACTTTGCAAACCTTTGCTGAGGAAATGAGTGAATGAATTAATAAGCAAATGAATACTTGTTCTATTAAAGAAACTCTCTTTTACTACACTTTTGGAGATGAAGAAGAGGAAAAGGACTGTGTGCATTTTCATAAGCAGATGAATTATGAGGAAGGGAAGGATGTATGCTCTCTGATGTAACTCCAAGCTGGGAGGAGTCGGAAGTTCTCATCATGATAAGGCCAGGGTAGGAGTCCGGAGGGAGTAGAGTCAAGGTTATAGTCATAAGAGAAAGAGGACTTTGTTGAGGAAGCCTGACTGAGGTTTGGGAGCAAGTTAGAAGAAAACCTGTAAAAAACTAAATGAGAGTGATTTCAGATGTTTAGGTGTGTGTTGAGTAGAATTTCACTGCATAGGGTTTTCAAAGTTGTGATCCTTCAGAAGCAGATTGCCAGACCTGTCTTCCGAGGCACCTCTAAGTGGATATGAACTGTAATCTCTCAGCTAGTACCTGAAATCATAATCATTTGCACCACCCAGGAACTCCATCAGATTCTCTAGTAGAGATTTTAAGGACTATGGAAGAGTAAGGATCTTTAACAGTTGAAACAATACTTTTGATTCTCTAACTAATCACTTGGGAGTCCTGGTGTGGCACTGTAGGATATACACTGGAATGTAACTAAAAGGTCGGCAGTTCAAACCCACCAGTCGTTCTTCAGAAATCTGATACAGGGTTGCCATAAGTCAGAACCAATTCAAAAGCACATAACAACAATAAACCACTTCATACAAGCTAACCGTTATCCTCCAATCTAAACTTTTTCCTTCTTCCTTTCTTCTTTAGATTCTTCCAATCTTTTCTTCTTTCTTTTAACTTTGCCTCCCATTATTCTTCCAGTCTTCTTTCCTTCTTTCCTATATATTTTGCATAAATAACGAATTGAGTTACAGTTGAGAAAAATAATAAGTGGCTTAAGTTCAGCTAGAATCTCAAAAGAAAAAAGAAACTGCTTTAGAGAGGGATAGTAGGTCAAGAGTAGCATGGAGAAGTCATGTGATTTCAAAAGAGTTGAGTTAATTATCAAAGAAAAGTTCTAGAACGTGGGACTGAGAAAAAAAAAATTCAAACAGAAAGTTCAAATGGTTTGCAAAGAAACAGACTTATTATAAAAGGCACAGATGGATCAGAATTATGGGAATATATGATATCCATGAATGCTGGAGAGGATGATACTGAAAAGTTGATAGGGACCAGATTTTGAAAAGGCCATCAAAAGCAGCTCTAGAAAGCAATATGGCACTTCCTCAGAGGGTTGGAAATATCTTATGATCCAGCAATTCCTCTACTTGGTATTTACCCACAAGAAATATGAGCCATAACATGAGTAGATATATGCACATGAATGTTCATATCAGTACTATTTACAATAGCAAAAAGATGAAGACAGCCAAAGTGCCCATCAACTGAAGAATGGATAAACAAACTGTGGTTCATACACACAATGGAATATTATGCTACCTTGAAAAATAACAAGGAAGCTGCAAGCCACCGCATAACATGGATGAAACTTGAGGACATTATATTGAGTGAAATTAGTCAGTCACAAAAGGAGAAATACTGCACTGGACCACTACTGCAAAAGACTAAGAGAAAGAACCCATACTAAAGTGGGGGTGGGGGGTGGGGGTGGGAAGAGGATTATTTACTGATTACCAGGATGTGGAGGGTGGGATGAGGGGGGAGGGGAAAGTGGAGTACAGAGCAGGGAATAGACATGGGATAGTTTGAGTGCTAGGGAGGGGGGCAATCCACAAAAAGGGGGAGGGGAATGGAAGAACAAAGTGGACAGGAAAACAATTAGGCAGGTTTACATGGGCTAAGTGGGACAGAGGTAAATAATGATGTATGCACAACCTTGGAACAACATGGCTAAGGGATACAGGGATTGAGACATGGTTGAAATGGGCAAAAGGGGGGAAATAATATGTTAAGATGCTAGGCTGTCTTTTCAATTTTGCTTTCCCTGCATACCATTATAAAACAGACACTTGAGGGGGAGAGAAAGGACTACCTAGAAATATCACCATAGAAAGCTTGTAAGTCCGTCTTCTGCCTATAACTGATTGTTGTTGTTAAGTGCCGTCAAGTTGGTTCCAACCCATGGTGACCCTGAACAGGGTTTCTGAGGCTGTAGATATTTACAGGAGCAGAGGGCCTCATCTTTGTCCCACAGAGCAGCTGGTAGTTTCAAGCTGCTGACCTTGCAGTTTGCAGCCCGATTCATAACCACTATGCTACCAGAGATCCTGATGGGAATACCTAAAATGGGGCTACAACGTGCCCAGTGAAGGAGGCTTCCTGTGGAGCCTCTGCATTACATAAGACTATAGGTGGAATCCTGAACCTCATCCAGAATCTTCTGAGGTGGGAAATTTCCACTTGAAAGGACAAGCAGATCAGCCTGGAGTGGCTAGGAGAACAGAAGATACTTCTTGAAGAAAGACTGACAGGAAAATACAAAACAATATAGGCAGTCCGACTGATTACTACAAGAACAAGCAAGTTCTTGCTTGTCGCCCAGGAGACATCAAGGCAAGTGGTCAGGGCAAACCCCCTTCCAAGATTAAGACTCAATGGGAATACATGCTCTGAGTGGTGACCACGTTCATCACCAATAAGGGAAAGTGAGGGAAAAACAGTAATGAAACTGTGAGCTAAGCCCTACAATGTTCAATGGACTCTTGTGAACCTGGGTGGAGACCTTGTCAGCCAGCAGTGTGGCAAGACCTGGGGACTCTTGGGCCCAGAGTCAGTGACTAGAGTAGAGAATGAAGTGTCCAGCTGATACAAAGAGAGGACATATGCATAAGAACACCCACACTTGCAAATAATACCCACTTGATCTGGCTTCAATGACTGGATGATCAGAGCTCAACTAGAAGAAGAAAGAAGAGGGAAAAAGGAGTAATCTGATACAATTTGATGAACTTGACCTACACCTATGGATGCAGTAGCTCA
>NW_006408532.1:25387578-25388259 GCF_000296735.1 Chrysochloris asiatica | reverse complement strand
TGTTGTTGTTGTTGTTAAGTGCCGTCGAGTCGGTTCCGACCCATAGCGACCCTGTACAGGGTTTCCGAGGGTGTAAATCTTTACGGGAGTAGAACAGAGAGTCGTTATTAGTGGAAACCAACTGGATGGCACTTAACAACAACAACAAAATATTCTCTAATGATAACCTGTCCCTTTAATATGCACCAACAGGACCCAGATCAGTGACTGGCAAGGACACTGTCAACATTTAGCTAAGGCAGTCTCCAGACTGTGAACTGGCCTGGGACAGGCAGCAATCTGCCATCCCCAAGAAGGCAGCCAATATCACTGGTGAAAAGGCAGTTAAATGCTAAGGAGACAGAGAAGCATGCATTAGGAGAGGAAGTCAACAGCCTTCTGTCCACGGGAGTTGTCAATATTCCAACTGGCTTAAACAGGTACCATTTACTGCACAGACCAGAATCATAAAATAGAAATAGGTGACAAGTTATTTTCTACCTGGAAGAGGATTGTTGTTGTTGTTGTTAGGAGCCATCGAGTCGGTACCAACCCACAGCGACCTTCAGCACAGCAGAACGAAACACTGCCTGATCCTGGGCCAACCTCACTACTGTTGCCACACTTGAGTCCATCGATGCTGCCAATTGGACAATCCATCTTGTTAGGGGTCTTCCTCTTTTTCTCTGACCCTCCACCTTA
>NW_006408532.1:25377843-25387478 GCF_000296735.1 Chrysochloris asiatica | reverse complement strand
ATCATTCCCACCCCCTCCATACAGAGAGTAGACAGGGAGGGGCAATTTGGACATTGGCTACCCAAAATGGGGGTGGAGGGGGGACGCTACAAAGGCAAGAAGTGACTGGCTTACAAACTTTCAAGAAGGAACCTAGATCCAGAAGGCATGGAGGAAGGTAGAATCTCTGCTGAGTAGTATCCAATCTGTCTGGGCGGGGCTGATGAAAGGAGATACGGATAGGTCTCTTGTGATACAATGGTGAATAATTGTTATCAGGACTGACTGTGAGGGTTGGAAATGTAAAGGTAGACATTTTGTAGCAAAAAGAAGGGAGTGATTGACTTTGCAGTCCAGGAGCAGAAGTCCCTGGAACCATCAAGTGAGAAGAGTGGAGTGCGAGACCCTACCCAGAGAAGTAGTGATGCCAGAGATGGAGGCAGAGATGATGATGTGGAGACATGGAGTGGCTGGGGACTCTAGAGGCAGAGAGGGAGAGGGTCTGTGTGCTGACGCCCGGGGGGTAGGGTGGGGGGGGCAGGTATACCAAAGGTTATACCCTTTGGTTGGTTGATGATGCATGGAGGGGATTGTAACCAATACAATGAAACGATATATGATAGGATGAATGTAAAGCTAATGTTCTCCCATATAAACTATCACATAATTCACAATTAAACATTTGAAAAAAAAGAGCAGCTCCAGAATGTGGACCTGCCCCCAACCCTGACTTCATATCCTTGTTTCATTCTGGTGTAAATTCATATGTTTTGGATGTCTAAGCAACCTTGGATTATGTTGTGTAGGGTGAATGAGGCTGCAACCATTGGATGACACAGCCTATATAACTTAACTAATGTAGTAGGGATCCCAATCAAGTTTAATGACAAATCCCAATATACAAATGTTGTTCTCTGAGTCACATATTTGATGTGGGGGAAGATAGGCTATAGAATGTCTTCATGAGGGCTAGGGGTTGCTTCTCAGCATATCTTTTGTTTCCTGAAATCCTGAAATTATTAGTGATGTTTCCAAAAATCAGCAACTCAGGCTAGGGAAGGAATGTATATAGGTGTTACCAACCTGGGTCTCAATGTAGCTGAAGTCTTGAAAAACAGTGACAAAGTGCAAGTGAAAGGGAAGGCTTTACTTTGGTGAAGCCAGGATCACAGTCACTAATGGCAAGTTTCTGCACAAAGGGGTTTTGCAATTTTATACATAAAGACCAGCAAGCAAATGGGGAGCGGGGGAGGGTAATAAATATATAACAGGTTTCCTATGAATGGCCATGAACATGCATTGAAGTGGGGTTACAGTTCTTGGCTACATACTCCTGGGTTCTAAATGCTGCTCAAGTTGGTCTGGTGATGCCTTTCTGGTGATTTTTTTGTTCCTCAACTGAAATTTTTTGTTCCAGGATCAACTGTAGGTTGTGACTGTCCTTTTCTGTGCATGCTCAGTGGGGCCAGATCTGTTTATAACTAATACTTGTTTTCTTGTGGTGGAATTCTTTTCTAAGAGGAAATGTGGCTCAATGGAATCAAGTTTTCAATGGGTTAATCATACAAGGTATATGTTTCAACATCCTGTGACAGTATCTCTTATACCTTAAGGGTAGGTTCATTAGAATAACTGTGGAATTTGATAGGCTACACAAGGCTAGGCAGATAAGGAAGTTCTCATAGAAGTGTAATGTGATCAGATTAGCATCCTAAACAGAAAATTTAGGATCACTGAGAGAATAGTGATTTTATTTAATTTATTCTCAGAATTTAGAACTGAATCCCCTCATAGGATGTGATTCTTCATCCTGTAATCTTACAAAAACAGGAAAGGAAAATCTCTTAACGTGCATTAAAATTACAGGGTCTTGATGTAAATGAAACCAAAACACTTGGGAACTCTCCACCCATCCATCATCAACACAAGTCATTTTAAAGATAGTCTGGTTTGACCACTCAGACATACGAGCTTTTGTTTTCTTCCTTCTTTGTGTTAGCTCAGGGGTTCTCCAGCTTTTATGGCCTGTGAGTTTAGTTAGGTTGTAGACCCAAAACCAGATAACCCGTGGGAAATGTCCAAGAGTCATTTTGACTCTGAGACCTTTCATTTATGTACTACCCCTAGAATCTAACCCCAGTTTAAGATTGTCATCTCCTGTCTTGTGCACTAGTCCAAAAAAAACAAACTGGTCCCACTGCTATCAAGCCGAGTCGGACTCATAGTGAGCCTATAGGCCAGAGGAAAACTAACTACTCCATAGAGCTTTTGAGGCTGTAAAACCTTTTAAACAGACTGCCTCATCTTTTTCTCACAGAACTCAGTTTATGGGTTTGAACTGCCAACCTTTTTGTTAGCAGTCCAATGCCTAATCTACTGTGCCACCAAGGCTCCTTGTGAACTAGTCCAGGAGCAAGATAAGAAGCACAGGACACAAGGCAGTGATGGTGAGAACGGAGAAAATATGATAAAGAAGAAAACACTTATCTGGGAGATAGAAGACTTACTTCCTAATTCTGCTTTCTGTCTTCTGCTCTCTAGTATCTCATCACACCCAGCTCTTGCTTTTGACACATATTTTCTGTGATTTTTACTCTACCCAGAGTTTGCTAGCTGTTGAGTTAATCAACGAGCCCCTAGGATACATTCTCCTCTCTCTCCCTTATATAGGCTTAATGGGAAAGCACTCTACCTGAATGGCTTGACTCACCTATGCAAATACTAAGATAAATTAGATTCTGGATATGGACCTTTAACAATGAGTATAATCTTTAATTTTATTATTCTTTTTCAGTTTCATCATCAATAAAATTAGAATAATAGTACTGACCTCATACCATTTTTGGCATTATGGACAGGCAGATAGTACGTTCTCAGTAAATGTTAGCTACTTCTTCCATGTGCATGTCTAGGAATTTTTACAGAGTAATTCTTTTATTTTTAAGTTTATGCAAAAGAAGATTTTCAGATAACAACTGAAGATGCACCTATGTTGGTCTGTTGATAGTAAGCCAATATCTGCTGTTTAGCTCTGGCTTCAGGCTGTCTCTGGAAGCCTGAAAAGCCAAATGCCTATTTTACTCTCATTGTTCATAACCTTGATATTCCTCATATTATTGTCTGTGGTTGATGATCATGCTATGTATTCAGGTAGGTCACCATCACACATAATTAATGTAACTTCAAGTGAAAATATCCTTCTGTATTTTATAACATTAAAAAGCTATTGTATCACAACAGGTATCAATCCTATCTCCTCTGTATACAGAGTTGATAGGGACGGGCAACTTAGACATTGACTACCTAAAATCGGGTGGAGTGGCGGTGGGGGAGGCTATAAAAGCATGAGGTGACTGACTTACAAGTTTTCAAGAGGGAGTTTAGTTTCAGAATGTGCAGGGGGAGATAGACTTCCCACTAAATAGTTTTCATCTTGTCTAGACAGGTCTGGTGAAAGGAGATGGGGATAAGAGTCCTCTGACTCAACAGTGAGTGATTGTTATGAATAATTGCAAATGTCACAACTGTAAAGGTAGAAGTTTTGTAACCAAAAGAGGGGAGTAGCTAATCTTACATTCCAGGAACAGAGGACCCTAGAACCATCAAGGGAGAAGAGCAGGAGCAGAATGTGGGATCATATCCAGAGAAGCAGTGACAACAGAGATGGAGGCAGAGATGATGACATGGAGAGAGGGAACAGCTGAGGACTCTAGACTCATGGAAAGAGAAAGGCTGTGTGCTGGCAGCCAGGAAGAAGAGATTGTGATCATTTCAATGAAACGATGAATGTAAAACCAATGTTCTCCCATGTAAACTATCCCTCAATTCACAATAAAACCTTTTAAAAAATGTTATTGTAGTTGTTGTTAAGGGCCATTGAGTCGGTTCTGACTTATAGCAACCCTGTATAAAGTTGTCAATGAGTGGCTGCTGGATTTGAACTTCCAACCTTGCGGTTAGCAGTCCAGTGCTTATCCTATAGCACCACACTAGAACTCCTGTAGTTGTTAAGTACCATCAAGTCATTTCTGTCTCATAACGACCCTGTGTAGGATTTCTAAGAAGTGGCTAGTGAGTTTCAACCACAGACCTTTCAGTTCAAACTGACCTTGTGGTCCAGTGTGTCACACCAGGATTCCAGAACTCTTATTAGTCAATTAAAACAAATGTGTATTTGTTACTATAAGTTAAAATGCTATGATAAGTAGTGAAAAGTATTATGTACAAATGCAAGCAAAAACTTTCAAATAGTAACATAAATAGGAAAGTAGATTAACATTTAATAAGAATATTAAGAGAGTGTATTAGCTAGAAACATTTAGGAAAAGGATCATATCCTTTTTGAGCTAACAAATCATGTAAAAATTTCAATAATAATATAAGGCAGAATATTTAAGATAAGATTGTATCATTATCCAAGTATCCATAAAATTATTTAATGTGTTAGTACTGATTACTTTATAAAAACTAAAATTATTACCTACTAAAATTATTACCTTCTAAAATTCTTAAGAATTGTGTTTAATTTTATCTATTTCTATTTGAATCATAAGTAGTTCAAGAAAATTGTCATTTTTGACTTCTCATCTTAGAAGTGAAATGAAAAGCAGAATACTGACTTTACACTTCAAAAAGTCACAAGGAAGAATAATTTTAAATCATATAGAAAATATCCATAATTAACCCATTTTGATTAATAAATAATAAATAATTTAAGAGCAGAATAAAAATACCTATATAGAGGGCCTCACAAAATGATGATACTACCTAGAATTTTGCAGTGTACAACTTGTGCAACTGTATATAATGACCATGTATATTCAGTGCCAGCAATAGACAGAAGAGCTACCATAGTAATAGCCAAAGGGCTAGCAAAGCTGGAAAATTATCTTGCCTGTACTATAATGTCAAATGTTTAATTTGACTATAAAACTTTTTAGGAAAAAAAATCACAGTAATAGTTTTTATGTATTTTTAATTTTAACCCAGTTCAACATGAAATGTATATGTGGTTTTAACTCAGTTCAACATGTAATGAGTCCCTTGATCTGAGATGATACTGTATGAGATACCATAATGGTGGATTAGGCATTCTATAAATCCATAGATGACAGTTTTGGTAGAAGCATTATGTATAGGGAAAGCAAATCTATATCCAGAGTATCTATTCCAATAAGAAAACAACTCTACCCTGTTCATGATGGAAGTGGTCCAATATAATCTACTTGTCACAAGATTGAGGGCTGATTGCCCTGAGGAATGATTCTGTATTGTAGACTCAGTGATGACATTTGTTGCTGGCAGATTGGTCTACAGTAGTGACTGTAGCCAAGCTAGCCTTGGTGAGTGAAAGTCCATGTTGCTGAGCCCATGTATAACCTCCATTCCTGCTATGATGACCACTTTGTTCATGAGCCTATGGGCAATGACAGTATCTGCTGACTAGTATCCACAGACTGTCATCCTATCCACTTAATTGTTAAAACTCCTCCTCGGCTGAGGTTACCTTTTGGTGGGCATTCACCTGAGACACAAGTATCTTCACCTCTTGGGCCAATTCAGAGAATTTTATCCACATATCCCTTTCTTATATCTCCTTGTCACCAATTTTCCAGTCATGTTCCTTCCAAATCCCTGACCATCCAGTCAAATCATTGGCCACAGCTCATGAATCAGAATACAATAGAATATTTGGCCAATTTTTCTTTGCAAGCAAAGTGAACAACCATGTGCACTGCCTCGAGTACATTGGGAGGATGTTCCCTCACCATTGTCCTTCAGAGACGTCCCAGAAAGGGGCTGCAGTCATGCCATTGTCCACTTTCATGTGGTGCCTGAATATCATGCAGAACCATCTATAAACCAGGCACACACATTTTCCATTTCTCAGTCAACTGATCAAAAGTAACTTCCCAGGAGGCCATCAGTGTAGACTGGGAGAGGGAGTGGAATGTGACAGGAGTAGAGACCATGGCATTTGAACCACTTCCTCATGTAACTTACTTGTGCCTTCAAGTCCTACTCAAATCCGGTCTCATATATATCATTCCCATTTAACGATGCAGTGCAGCTGTGGATGTCTAACTTTATGACTCTGTGGGTCAGACAAAACCCAGTTCATAATGGGAATATTCTGTCAAAAAAGTGATCTAACTTTAATTGTGTATCTACAGCCACCTTCCAGTTTAGGAGAAATAAGGGAGATGGAGGAACAAGCTAATGATATGATCTATAATGTGAGACATTACTCTACAGACAAATGACCCATCTCTCCAACAAATCAGTGACATGGAAAAAAGGGATGAATGGGCAAGGGGAGTTACTATAGAATAAAGAGACTTCAACGACAAAACAACCAAAGTCAGCACATTGTTCTTGTTTGGATCCAAATCCAAAGCAGTGGACACCTTTGGGCCAATCAGGGGAATTTTAATATAAACTTGTGGTGTTTATAATATAAACTTGTGGTAGGATAAGCACTGGACTGATAACCACAAGGTTGGCAGTTAAAACTCACCAGACACTCCTTGGAAATCCTACTCAGGGTTGTTATGAGTCAGTACCAAAGACAGGACTAAACAACAACAATATAATGTTAGAAAGATTGTTCATTTTGAAGTCTACCTATTGGTTGGAAATGCACCATGAAGTACCAGTTAGAAACACATAATGAAATGTGTGATCTCTTGGATGTGCTGTAAATCACTCCAAAGCAAAACAAATAAATAAGTAGAGAAAGTATAAAGAAAAAACACTGGTAAAATTATAGCAATCATTGGAGCAGAGTGATAGTTCATGGGGATTTATCATTCACATCTCTGTACTGTTGGAAATGTTTGACGTTTTCCACAATAAAACTTTTTGAACACAGGAAAAAATTATTTCTGTATTTGTACTCAAACAAAATTTCACTATAGACCAATGCCATAAGTCACAATCAGTACCAGCAGTTTTTTCTGTTCCTAAGAAAAGTCTCCCAAGTTCTCTGAACTTCAGGGAGGCACCACTTCCTTCCAGGATGGCTCAGTCCCACAAATAATCCATCCAACATGTCCTTATTAAGTTCTGGAGTCCTGGCTCCTATTCCTTTGTCAAGGCAAGTTAGGCTTTCATTTCTCTGCCCCTTTCATGCACTTGACCTTTCTCTGTGGCTAGTCTGATTCTGGTCTTAGCCTTGGGTGTTTGCCTTTGGACATCCCTGAAGGTCACTCCTACATCTGGTCTCCAAATTGGACCAAACCAATTGTCATAGAGCCTGTTCCAACTCATGGTGACCTCATGTGTATCACAGCAAAACTGTTCGCCATAGGGTTTTCAGTGTCTGTTTTCCAGAGGTAGATTGCCAGACCTTTATTCACTTTAGGGTAGACTTAAACTTCTGATCTTTTGGTTAGTAGTCAGTTATGTTAATTATTAGTACCACCCAGTGACTCTATTATCAGAATAATAAATATAAATTGCCTAACAAAATGAGACAGCACTGGAGGTATTCACTCTTCTATGCAAAGAAATTTGGAAGGCAGATACCTGACCAACTGACTAGAAGAGATTCATATTTGTGCCCATTCCAAAGAGAAGTGACCCAATGGAATATGAAAATCATTGAACAATATCATTAATATCACATGCAAGTAAAATTTTGCTGAAGATAATTTTTGAATGGTTGCAATAGGGAACAGCCAGAAAGTCAAGCTGGATTCAGAAGAGGAACTAGAGATATCATTGCTGATGTCAGATGGATCTTGACTGAAAGCAGAGAACACCAGAAAGATGTTTACTTGTGCTTTATTAATTGTGCAAAGGTTTTCAATTGTGTGGATCATGACAAGCTATGGATAACATTGTGATGAGTGGGCATTCCAGAACATTTGCTTGTACTCATGAGGAGCCTGTACATAGACCAAAAGGTAACCATTCAAACAGAACAAGGTGATGCAGAATGACTTAAAATCAGGAAAGGTATGCACTAGGATTGTATTCTTTCACTCATACTTATTCAATCAGTATGCTAAGCAGATGATCTGAGAAGCTAAATTATATGGAGAATGTGGTATCAGGATTGAAGAAAGACTCATTAATGGCCTACAATATGCAGATGATACAACCTTTCTTGCTGAAAGTGAAGAGGACTTAAAATACTTATCAATGAAGATCAAAGACCACAACCTTAAATATGGAAATGTGCCTAATGTAAAGAAAACAAAAATCCTCTCCACTGTACCAATAAATAACATCATGATAAATGGAAAAAATATTGAAATAGTCAAAAACTTCGTTTTGTTTGGATCCACTATCAACACTCATGGAAGCAGCAGTCAAAAAATCAAACAATGTATTGCGTTAGGCAAATCTGTTGCACAAGACCCTTAAAAATGTTGAAGAGCAAAGATGTCACTTTGAGGACTATGGTGCACCTGACCCCAAGTCATGGTATTTTCAATAGCCTCATATACATGTGAAAGCTGGACAGTGAGTTAGAAAGCCCATAGAAAAAGAATTGATGCATTTGAGTTATAATGTTAGAGAAGAATATTGAAAGTACCATGGACTGTCAGAAGAACAAACAGATCTGTCTTGGAAGAAGTACACGCAGAGTGCTCCTTAGAAGCAGGATAGTTAGAATTCGTCTCTCATACTTCAAACATATTATCAGGAGGGACCAGGCCCTGGAGAAGGACCTGGTAAAAAGAAAGGTCACCAAGAAAGAGGGAGACACCCCCTCCCCCAACGAGATGGATTGGCACAGTGGAATCAGCAATGAGCTCAAGCGTAACAATTGTGAGGATGTTGCAGGACCAGACAGTGTTTCGTTCTGTTGTGCACAGAGTCTCCATGAGTTGGAACCAACTCAACGGCATCTAACAATAACAATGTGACTAAGATAAGTGTATTACTGAGAGAGCTTGTCTGCAACCATTCACTGATCACAGACACATGTTTAAACATGTTTTGTTTGAAATAAACCTATGCATGAGTCAACAGAAACCTAGTAACAAAACATTTGGACTTTGCCTCATTTAATATCTTAGCTCCCCTTCTTGCTCTCTTCTATACTCCATAGAAACAGATTTGAACTAAATCAATGAGAATACTTTTAGGTACAAGCAACAGGAAACCAACATGGCAAAAGATAATGGTATCCCTATAAATGTTTTCATCTTCTCAACACAAGAGATTACTCCAACTCTGAGATGGAAATCTCATTCCTAAATCTAAATCCTCAAGTAGAAATCTTGATAGGCCCACTATGGTCTCGAGCTGGTGCTGATCCAATCAGCAATCAGGCCAAGGAAACAAGGCTACACCCTATAAAAGTGATAATAGGTAGGTGGTCCTCCTCTAGAACTTGTGGAAGAAGAAGAGGAGTTGTACTCAGAAAAAAGGAAGTCATTTTGAGAGGAAAACACACAGAAATTGTCTATGGGGAAATATTCTTTAAAGCATACTGAAATATTCTCTGGAGTCCTGGTGTAACACCATAGGATAAGCACTTGACCTCAAGGTCAGTTTGAACCTCAAGGTCAGTGGTTCAAATTCACCAGCCACTCCTTGGAAACACTTTTGTTGTTGTTGTTGTTATGTGCCGTGGAGTCGGAACCGACCCATAGCGACCCTGTACAGGGTTTCCGAGGGTGTAAATCTTTACGGGAGTAGAA
>NW_006408532.1:25361242-25375533 GCF_000296735.1 Chrysochloris asiatica | reverse complement strand
GCTTTGAAATTTTCTGTTCAGCTCTTGGACCTCCTCATTTCTTCCATTTGCTTTAGCATCTCTATGCTGGAGAGCAAGTTTCAGTGTCTCTTCTGACGTCCATTTTGACCTTTCCTTCTTTCTTGTCTTCTCAATGACTTTTTGCTTTCTTCTTGTATGATGCTCTTGATGTCATCCCACACACTTCTGGTCTTTGGTCTTTAGTGTTTATGTTCATGCCATCAAGTTGGTACTGACTCACAGTGACCTTATGTATGCACAGCAGAATGAAACACTGCCCAATCCTGGGCCAACCTCATTACTGTTGTCACGCTTGAGCCCATCGATGCTGCCACTTGGCCAATGCATCTCATTCGGGGTCTTCCTCTTTTTCTCTGGCCCTCCACCTTACCAAACATGATATTCTTATAATATAATATAAAAATGAACAAAAAACAAAGCTAAAAACCTCCTTTCATTTCTATATCCCAGTTTTCTTTAAGTAAACTTATTTTAGAATGGCTTTGTTGTTAGGTGTCATTGAGTTGGTAGAATAGCTTTAGATATACAGAAAATGTACAAAATAGTAGACTTTCCACTCTGCATCTAGTTTCTCCTATTGTTAACATCCTACATCAATACGATGCATTGTACCAACTTGTGTAATTGGAATGTAATAGGAGTCCCATTTGTGATGCTATGGAATAAAACACTAGACCACAAGTTCAGTTTGAACTGTAAGGTCGGCTGTTCAAAGTCACTAGCCATTCCTTAGAAACCCTATGCAGGATCACTATGAGTCAGAACAGACTCAATAGCACTTAACAACAACAGCAAGTGAATTAATACTGCTATATTGATGTCAACATTGATATTAATTTCATTAGCTTTTACCTAATACTCTTTCGTGGCTCAAGATCCCACCAA
Organism: Chrysochloris asiatica; assembly: GCF_000296735.1. Classification (NCBI taxonomy): domain Eukaryota; kingdom Metazoa; phylum Chordata; class Mammalia; order Afrosoricida; family Chrysochloridae; genus Chrysochloris; species Chrysochloris asiatica. The sequence continues at coordinate 25,374,627 of NW_006408532.1, read as the reverse complement.
TAATTCCACATTATATTGAGTTGTCCTGTCTCCTTAGGTCCTCAACACTGACAATTTCTCAGACTTCCCTTGTTTTTAATGACCACAACAAAAGAAGTACTGGTCATGTATTATGGAGAATGTTCTTTTATTTGCTTTGAGTGATGTTTTTCTCATGATTATAATAAGACAGTTTCAGTAGAGCTTTCTGACTAAGACAAAAAGGAAGAAAGGCCCAATGAGCTACTTCTGAAAGCCATACCCAGTAAAAACCTTATGAATTGCAGCAGAACATTATTTGATATCTGGAAGATGAGCTGTTCAAGTTGGAAGGCACTAAACCATGACTGGAGAACAGCTGCCTCCTCAAAGTAGAGTCTATTTTAACGACGTGGATGGAGTAAAGCTTTTGGAACCTTCATTTGCTGCGATGGCACAACTCAAAATGAGAGTCACAAACATCTATTAATAGTCAGAATGTGGGATGTAGAAATTATAGATCTAGAAAAATTGGGAGATAGCAAATGAAATGGGATGTTTGAGGATGAATATCCTACACATTAATGAGACAAAATGAGTCCCAGTATAGCGCTGTTAAGATAGCACTGGCCTACTAACCTCAAGGTTGGTGGTTCAAAGCCACCAGCTGCTCTTTGGAAACCTTACATAGGGTTGCTATGGGTCAGATATTAATATAACAATGAGCTGAAAAGGATTAGTCCTAGCTATTTTTAAATCAGACATTTATATAATCTACTATGCTGGGAATGAGAAACTGAAATGATTTCACATTTATTGTCAAAAAGAACATTTCAAGATCTGTCCTGAAGTGCAACACTGCCTGCAACAGAATATATCCATACACTTGCAAGGAAGACCAGTTATTATAACTCTCATTCAAATTTACACACAAACCACTCATGACAAAGATGAAAACACTAACATTTTTACCAACTTCTGCAATCTGAAATCGACCCATCAGTCAATATGCACTGGTAGGTACTGGTGACTACAATGTGAATGTTGGAAACAAAGAAGGACTAGTAGTTGAAAAATATGGCTTTGTTGATAGAAAAGACAAAGAAGATAACATAATAGAATTTTGCAACACCAACAACCTATTCATTAGAAATACCTTTTCGACAATATAAATGGCAATGACACACATGGGCCTCACCAGATGGAGTATAGGAATCAATAGACTACATTTATGTGGCACTGGAGGATCAGCACTGAACTGCTAAGCACAAGGTCAGCAGTTCAAACCCACCAGCTGCTCTTTGGAAACCCTATACAGAGTTGCTATGAGTCGACAGCACTTCACAACAACAACAAATGCAAAGAAGTGATGAACAACAGGGCAGGGACCGACTTTGGAACAGATGATTAATTGCTTGTACAAAGTTCAAGTTGAAGTTGAAGAAAATTAAAACAAGGTCTCAAGAACCACATATTCCACCTGAGTTTAGATATTATCTCAAGAACAGATGTAATGCATTAAACACTAATAACCAAAGACCAGCTGCAAGATGGGGATGATAGATTTTCTCCTAAACAGACCTTATAAAATTCTGATCTGAAGTTAACAAGTATGTTAGTTCTCATTCTCATTATTTAACCTAAAGTTTTTATAATTTGTGATCTCCCAAAACATTTTATGGGAAGTAAGGAATCCTGTTGTGGTGCTGCAGGAAAGTAATCCAGCCACTCCTTGGAAACCCTATATAGGGTCACTATGAGTCAATGCAACCAACTCAACACACTTATCAACAACAATGCTTAAGAGCATTAAGAGTAAATGGTCATCAATGACTCTCCTTGCACTTTTAATTGTGAATAGAGTTCAAATTAAGCATGTTGTTGCTGTTGTTAAACTACACTGTATAGGGTTTCCAAGGCTTTAAATCTCATCTTTCTCCCATGGAGTGACTGGTGAGCTCGATCAGCCAACCTTGTGGTTCAAAGTCCAGTGCTTATCATATGGAACCCCCATGGTGCAAAACTGAGCATAGTTGCTGGAGAAGGATATCATGTTTGGTAAGGTGGAGGGTCAGAGAAAAATAGGAAGACCCCTAATGAGATGGATTGTCCAATTGGCAGCATTGATGGACTCAAATGTGGCAACAGTAGTGAGGTTGGCCCAGGATCGGGCAGTGTTTCATTCTGCTGTGCATACGGTCGCTATGAATCGGTACTGACTCAATGGCACCTAACAACAACAACAACTTCTAATTGGACCTTGCAGGAGCATCGTCTGAGTCAGAAAACATGGGTGTCTAGGATGGCTTGTCATTAACGATATGACTCTGATAGTTACTGTTAAATGCCATTAAGTCGGTTCCGACTCTCTATAGGATTTCTGAGAAGTGGATGGTAGGGCACTGGTTTGAACCACCAACCTTGTCATTTACTGTCTAGTGTTTATCCTATAGAGCCCCACCACTACCTCTCCATTGTTGTTTTTGTTATGTGCTGTCGAGTTGGTTCTGACTCATAGCAACCCCGTATAGGGTTTCTGAGAAGCGGCTGGTGAATTTGAACTGCTGACCTTGTGGTTAGCAGTCCAGTGCTTATCCGACAGCACCATACCAGGATTCCACTACCTCTCTAGGCCTCAGTTTTGTTCATCTATAAGTCATTCACTGGATAAACATTAGTTCTACCACTACTCTGTCAGTCATTTTGCTGAAAGCCCTGCAGAGAATGCAAGGTAGTGCCTAATGAGGGAACACTTCAAAACTTTAGACTTGGCAATTGCTATTTTAAAATTGTTAACAACAACAACAAAAATTGAAGGTGTAATATCCTATGAATCCAGCAATCTCATTTCAAGGTGGCTGCCCTAGGGAAACACTTCAGAAATGTTCACTACAGAATTGGTGGTAAGAGGGGAAAAAAATGAAAGGTAAGGCACTGTGGGAAAAAGCACTGGACTGTAAGGTCAGATTGAACCACATAGTCAGTGGTTCAAACTCACCAGCCACTCCTTGGAAACCCTACACCGGGTTGTTAAGAGTAGGAACTGACTCGACAGCACATCAACAACAATTAGCTATTATTACTCATTGCCATCAAGTCAATTCATAACAACCTCACAGGATTTCAAAGCCTGTATATCTTCATGGAAGCAGACTGCCACATCTTCTGAGCATCTGCTGGGTTTGAACTTTTGACTTTTTAATTCACAGCTGACCATTTTAACCAATGGCCCACCAGGGTTCTTTGGTTATTATTATAGGACAAGTTAACAGAGATTTAAACACATAATGGAATACTGTTGTTTGTTGTTAGGTGCCGTTGAGTCAGTTCCAGCTCATAGCAACCCCATGTATGACAGAACGAAACATTCTCCAGTAGCGTGGCACCTTCACAACTCTTGTTATATTTGAGCCTGTTTCTGCTGCCACTGTATCAATCTATCTTGTTAGGAGTCTTCCTCTTTTTCATTGATCCTCCACATTATCAAGCATGATATCCTTCTCCAGAAACTGATACATTCTGACATCATGTACAAAGTACAAGAGACGAAGTCTCATCATTATAGCTTCTAAGGAGCATTCTGGCTGCCCTTGTTCCCAAACAGATTTGTTTTTACTTTTGACAGTCCATGGTACTTTAAATATTCTTTATCAACACCATAATTCAAATGCATCAATTCTTTTACGGTCTTCCTTTTTCATTGTTCAACTTTCACATATATAAATAGAAGTGATTGAAAACACCATGGCTTAGGTCAGGTCCTCAAACTGACATCTTTGCTCTTTAACATTTTAAAGAGGTCGTTTGCAGCAAATTTGCCTAATGCAGTATGTCAGTTTGATTTTTTGACTGCTGCTTCCTGGAGTGTTGATTGTGGATCCAAGCAAAATGAAGTATTTAAAAACTTTAATCTTGCCTCCATTCATCCTGATGTTATTTATTGGTCCAGTGATGAGGGGTTTTGTTTTCTTTACATTGAGATGCATTCCATACTGAAGGCTATGGTCTTTAATCTTCATCAGTATTTTAAGTCCCTTTTCCTTTCAGCAAGCAAAATTGTTCTGAGATCATGTTCTTCTCTAGCTTCTCTGATTATTTACTCAGCATACAGGTTGAGTAAGTTTGGTGAAAGAATACAGCTCTGGTGCACACGTTCCTGATTTTAAACCATTCAATAGCCCCTACTTCTGTTTGGACCACTGCCTCTTGGTCTATGCACAGATTCCTCATGAGCACAGTCAAGTGTTCTGGAATACCCAATTCCTCCCAAAGTTATCCATAGCTTGTCATGATCCACACAGCCTATCCTCCATACTCACTGGCATATGAAGTGCTATATATCTGTCAGCTACTGTTGCAATAGGCTGAATATCAAACAACCCCAAAAATCTTAGTGGCATACGATAGTAAACATTTATTCTTTTGTTCATTGAGCTACAAGACAATTAGCTTCTTTGGGGTTGGGGCACACAGAAGGGGAATCTTCTGAGCTTGATTGAGTTCAGCTGGGCTTGGTGTCAAACCACCAGTCAGCTGTAGTTTGCTTCAAGTGTCTTTTATTCTGCTTAAAAAGATCAACAGTTACTTAGGACACTCTTCCTGTGAGCAGGTAGCAGAGACAGAAGAGTACTGCCATGAATCATAACCTCAGCTCAGAGCTATAAAACTGCCCTTATTCCATTGGCCAAAGTAAGTCAGACAGTCAGAGCCAACATCTACACAGATGGGGATTATACACAGAGAAGATATAGCACAGGAGAAATGGGAACAAAGAAATATGAACAGGTAGTGCTATCTGCCAGACTCCAGGTGCAGCGCTGTAGGATCAGCACTGCACTGCAGACCACAAGGTCGGCAGTTTAAACCCTACAGGTTGTTCCTCATGAAACCCGATCCAGGGTCACTATGAATTGGAACCGACTCAATGGCACTTAAAAACAGCCCTGCTGTCTGCCACAAGAAACCTGGGAGATGAGCACATTTTCTAGGGCCAAGGAGTCTTCTGGGAAAAAGAGGAATGGGACTCAGACTTATCCTTCAGAATTGTGAAAGCAATGTTGGGATGCATGGGGATGTAGCAAGGAATGGCAAAAAGTCCCCTGGGAGCTCTGGTAGCATAGTGGTTATGAATCGAGCTGCAGGGTTAGCAGTTCGAAACTACCAGCTGTTCCTCGGGAGAAAGATGAGGTTTTCTGCTCCTGTAAAGATTTACAGCCTTGGAAACCCTGTATAGGGTTGCCAGGAGTTAAAACTGACTCCACGGCACATAATAACAACAACATTTTTTTTTTTTAATCATTATAAGAATAGAAGTAGGTAGCATTGATGGAGGGTTTACTCTATATACACATTGGATAGTACTAGAATACTTTCTGAGTCCTTTGGGGAAAATGGCCATTTTTATAGGAATGTTGTAAAAGAAATGTGACTCTATAAGAGCCTTAACGTTAGGAGCCCTGTCCCATGCCTGGCCATTCCCTGCATTCCAATAGCTGCAAAAGGCCAGGTAAGGCTAGTGGGATCCATGGAGACAACATCGGCTGCCACTTATCCCTTTTGCCTTTCGAGCAAGTAATAATAAAGCAATATTGGCCTTTTAGATACCATAAGCACTCCTGGGGTCACTGACCTCAGGAAGAGGGGCAGGCAACAAAGGCAGACTTGTGATAAACAGAAGAGTTTCCTTCTTAGATGGGTTGCTATGTTACTGTTGTTAGCTGCCATCCAATTGAAGTGAAACATCATCCTGTCCTGAGCCATACCTACAATCAGTTGAGGCTAGGTCTGTTGTGTTCCACAGAGCTTTCACCGTTTGATATTCTGAAGTAGATCACCAGACTTTTCGCCCTAGTTTGTCGTATACTAGAAGCTCCACTGAAACTTGTTCAATATAGAACATGCAAGTTTCCACTGACAGATGGTGGTGACGTCACATGAGTTACATTGGTTGGGAATCAAGTGCTGGTTTCCCATGTGTTGTTGTTGTTGTTAAGTGCCATCAAGTTGAATTTGACTCATAGCAAACCTATACAGGGTTTCCTAGGAGCAACTGGTGAGTTTGAACCACCAACCTTGTGGTCTGCAGTCCAGTGCTTATCCTACTGTGCCATGCCAGGAGTCCCATATAGAAGGCGAAAATTCTGCCACTGAATCACCAATGTCAACATGATTAGAATGTCAATGACCTAAATTATTTTTCATATCAAGCACAAAAAATCAGGTCAGATTGATTAGGTGGAAATACATAAGACTTCATCTTTGCCTTTAAAGATTTCACAGCCTTTTGAGGTCCCTTTTGCCATCAAGGCAATTCTGACTCACAATGACCCTACAAAACAGAGTAGAACTGTCCCATATGGTTTCCAAGGCTCTAAGTTCATGGAAGCACACTGTCACATCTTTCTACCACCAAGTGGCTGGTGGATTCAAACCCCTAACCTTGTCATTAGCAGCTGAGTATTTAACCACTGTGCCACTGAGGCTACTCCTTTTTGTGTTGCCGTGTAAAATACAAGTGTGAGGTTTCATATTTAGCATCTTTTTCAGTTCTACCATTCCATATTGTCAAGACATAATGTATCTTCCTATTGCTTGGTAGGCATAATGTACGTGAAAGTGTGCCAAATTTAACAAGCTGTTTCATGCCAATATCAGCATTCCCTGTAGGACAGAGATTTGAGTATCTACTGATCTATAACATCAACTACCTGATTGCAACATCAAACAGCAAGTTGGACAACTTGCCAACTTATATGGGAAAGTAACTGACATTTCAAAATACGTGGCTCCAGGCGAGGTTGGATCCTGAGGACTGATATCTAAAGGGAATCACTGCTTTCATGGTAGTTTGCAAGTCTATGAAGTAGACTAATATTTTAACATCAGTCTAAGAGATATGTGTAAAAATAAAATTAAGTTGGAGTTGTCAAGACCCAGACAGTCAAGCCTCATGTAGTTCCTAAATCATTTGGAACCAGAATACTGAATTATCTGAAATGCCCACATTAATAACTGGACTATGAGCTAGTGTGTTTATTTTTCAGAAAGGACTGGATTTCTACTTTGGTTTCCTGATTGTGCTCCAGAAAACTGATGTCTTGGGCTCAATTCCACACCATTTGCTGGGATCCTCCCAAACTACACAGCTTTGTACAGCTCCCTTTCCCCAAAAATTAACCCCAATCTCATATTTCCGGTTGATAAATAATGTTATATTGAAACTCAGAACCCCTGCCAGCCTGTGGGTCTTTGAGTAATAGTGCTACCAGTAGACTTATCTTAGTTATGGAGTGTTGCTATAGCAAAAATATCATAGTGGGTGACTTTAACATAAAGAAATTTGTTTTCTCAGTTTAGGAGGCTAGATGTCTGAATTCAGAGCGCCCGCTGGAGGGGAAGGCTTTAGCTCTCTGTTGGCTCTGGAGGAAGGTCCATGTCTCTGAGCATCTGCTTCTGGACAATCTTCATGTGGCCTGGCATCTCTCTTCCTCCTTCTCAGTTTGCTTGCTTGCTTGTTTAATCTATTTTACACACCAAAAGAGATTGGCTCAAGACTACTCTACGTTAATCCTGCCTCATTAACATAACAAATGTATATAACAATGTTTAAAAACACATTCCCAGAGCTCAACTAGAAGAAAGAAGAGGAAAACAAGAGTAATCTGATACAATTGGATGAACTTGACCTACACCTATGGATGCAGCAGCTCAAAAGAGGGAACAAATCTTTACAGCAAGGATCATTCCCACCCCCTCCATATACAGGGTAGACAGGGATGGGCAACTTGGACATTGGCTACCCAAAATGGGGGGCTACAAAGGCAAGAAGTGATTGTCTTACAAGCTTTCAAGAAGGAGCCTAGATCCAGAGGGTGCAGAGGAAGGTAGATTCTCCACTGAGTAGTATCCAATCTGTCTGGGCAGGGCTAATGAAAGGAGATGGGGATAGGTCCCTTATGTTACAATGGTGAATAGTTTTTTCAGAATTGACTGTGAAGGTTGGAAATGTAAAGGTAGACATTTTGTAGCAAAATGTCTACCTTTACATTTCCAACCTTCACAGAACCATTAAGGGAGAAGACAGAGTGCGAGATCCTACCCAGAGAAGCAGTGACACCAGAGATGGAGGCAGAGGCAATGATGTGGAGAGATGGAGCGTCTGGGGACTCTAGACCCAGAGAGGGAGAGGGGCTGTGTGCTGATGACTGGGGGGCAGGCAACCTTTGTCTGGTTGATGGTGCCTGGAGGGGACTGGAACCATGGCAATGAAATGACATATGATAGGATGAATGCAAAACTAACGTTCTCCCATGTAAACTATTATATAATTCACAATAAAATATATATATATATAATTCCACGTGGGATTATAATTCTAGCCATGGTGTTGATGGTGGTTATATGCTGCCAAGTCAGTTCTGACTCATAGTGACCCTGTATAGAGTTTCTGAGGCTCTAAATCTTTATCAGAACAGAAAAGTTCATCTTCCTCCTACAGAGTGGTTTAGATTCAAACTGCTGACCTGGCAGTTAGCAGGCCAGCTCATAATCCACTACACTATCAGGGCTCCTTAATCATAGCCATATTATTGTTGTTAAGTGTCTTTGAGTCAATTCCGACACATGCAACCCTGTATAGGGTTTCTGAGGAGCAGTTAGCAGGTGGGTTTGCATTACCAGCCTTGCGGTTCCCAGTCTAGTGCTTATTCTACAGTGCCACACCAGGAATCCAGTCATAGTTGTTTTTGTAGTTAAGTGCCATCAAGTTGGTTTCAACTCATAACGACCCTGTATAGGGTTTCCAAGGAGCAACAGGTGGGTTTGAACTGCCTACCTTGTGGTTTGCAGTCCAGTGCTGATCCTATAGCACCACACTAGAAGTTAGAAAATACAACACATTTTTTTCAGGGGTGGGGCAGGAAGGGGCACAATTTATTCTCTAATAAATCCCCTTCATTTAAATTCTACCCCTGAAAAAATTGCTTAGAATGAGTGAGTCTGAATCAAGACTTTATATGCCACATTCCTAAAGACATTGCTATGTGTATTCGCCTCTATTATTGAATGTTTCTGTGGAGTCAGTTCCAATGCATAACAATCCTGTATAGGGTTTCTGAGAAGCAGCAGGTGGATTTGAACCAGTGAACTTGAGGTTATCATTCTTGTGTTTATCCTACAGCTCCCATATTCTATTACTGAATGTTGTTGTTAGTAAATGCCGTCGAGTTTGTTCCAACTCACAGTCATACTGTATCAGGTTTCCAAGGAACAGCCGACAGGTTTGAACCACTGACCTTGAAGCTAGCAGTCCAGTGCTTATCCTAAAGTACCACACCAGGACTCCTATTATTGAATGTTGTTGTTATGTGCCATCGAGTTGATTACGACTCATAGCAACCATGTACAGAATTTCTGAGGAGCAGCTGGTGGGTTTGAACTCCCAATCATGCAGTTAGCAGTCTAGTGCTTATCCTACAGCACCATACCAGGAGTGTTTTCCAGTCCTGCCAAGTCCTGATGTGATGCTGTTGGATAAGCACTCTACCAGAAGGTTGGTTTGAATCACAAGGTCAGTGATTTAAACTCACCAGTGGCTCATAGCTATATAGGGTTGCTATGAGTCAGAACTGACTCAAGGGCACTTAACAACAACAACAACACTTGCTACAGAAAATCCAACATGTTTCCAAGCTGAGCCCATCTGAGTTATGACAACTACACCTGTGTGTCTTCACAAATAACATGCTAGTGGTACTTGTCAAACACAAATACATTTATATTTCTTTTTCCTAATGCTATATTAGGGAGTGCGGTGGCTCTGTAGGACAAGCCTTGGACTGCTAACCAGAAGGTCAGTTGTTCCAGCTCACTAGTCGCTCCACAGGAGAAAGATGAGGCTGTTTGCTCCCATAAAGATTTACAGCCTCAGAAACCCTATACAGGGGTTGCTATGAGTCAGAACCTATTCGACAGCGCTTAACAACACAATGCTATATTATCATTAGCAATAGCTGAAATCTTAAATGTTATGTATGCAAGCATCTTTCCCTGGTTTCTATTGAAATACTTATTAGAATCATAAGACATTAGATTCCCAATTGCACATGAATTATTTATTCATGATAGTGAAATTATTTCATCAAAATGTAAAATGATAGAACTTGGGACTCTTACAGAATCAGTGATCAAATAACTGTTACATAATACGAAAATGCTTTGCTTCGAAATTTGTGGAACCTACTGTCAGACACCATAAATTGCCATGGAACACTGAGTAACCAAGGGATAATCATGGAGCCAAATATTTTAAAATCAGAATGACCATTATTTTGATTACTAAATGCATTTTTTATTGTATTTTTTTTCCAATTTCAAAAGTAACATAGGTTTATTTTGAAAATGTGTAAATACAGAAAAGCAGCAAATATAAAATAAGTATTGCCCACAATTCCTCTTCCCAAGACTATCAGGGATTGATATTTTGCTGTTCAGCCCTCTGCATGCAAACATACTCCTGTTATTTATATATTGAATTAAAGAAATAATAACTAGAGCCATTCCATTATTTGCAGTTTGATAACTTGTTTTTTAAAATTTGTATTTTATTTGACAATACATTTTATATTATCATTAAATTTTTTTTATATCCTTAATAATTCATAGCTACTTCATCATCTCCACCACTCATCTGTCAGTTTGTCATATTGTGGTGGCTTGCATGATTCTGGAAACTATGCCACGGGTATTTTAAATACCAGCAGGGTTACCCATGGTGGACAAGTTTCAGATGAGCTTCCAGATGAAGACAGACTAGGAAGAAGAAGAGACAGACTACTTCCGAATATTTACTCGCTGAAAATCTTATGAATGAAATGGAACACTGTCAGTACCAAAATATTGAATATTGAAACATGAGGAAGAGCACCAGAATATTGTCAGATACAGTGCCAGAAGATGAGCCCCTCAGGTTGAAAATACGACTGCAGAAGAGCTACTTCCTCAAAGTAGAGTTGATTGTGATGCAAATGGAGTAAAACCCTCAGGACCTTCATTTGCTGATGAGGCACAACACAAAATTAAGAGAAACAGCTGTAAGCATCCATTAATAACCAGATCATGAAATGTACAAAGTATGAATCTAGGAATATTAGAGGTTATCATAAATGAAATGGAACACATAAACATTGATATCCTAGGTATTAGTGAGCTGATATGGACTTGTATTGGCCATTTTGAATAGAATATGACAATCACATGGTTTATTTTGCTGGGAATGATAAATTGAAGAAGAATGGCATCACATTCATCATCAAAAAGAGCATATAAAGAAGTGTCTTGAAGTACAATGCTACCTGTGATAGGATAATATTCATATGCCTAAAGGAAGACCAGTTAATATCACTAGTATTCAAATTTACACACCAACCACTAAAGACAGTGATAATGAAATTGAATAATTCTACCAAATTCTTCAGTCTGAAATTGATCAAACGTGAACTAAAGATGTGTTCATAATTACTGGAGATTGGAATGCAAAGGTTGGAAACAAAGAGGAAACTATGGCTTTAGTGATAGAAACCATACTGGAGACAGCATGATAGAATTTTTTAGGACCAATGACTTCCTTGTTGCAAATACCTTTTCTAAACAACATAAAAGATGATTATACACATGAACCTCACCAGGTGGAATATACAGAAATCAAATTAACTTATCTGTGGAAAGAGATGGTGGGAAAGCTCCACATTAACAGTCAAAACAAGGCCAGGGGCAGATGTGGAGCAATCAATTTCTCATATGCGAGTTCAGGCTAAAGCTGAAAAAAATGAAAACAAGTCCACAAGAGCAAATATATGACCTTGAACACATCCCACCTGAATTTAGAGATCATCTGAAGAACAGATTTGATGCATTAGACACTAAAGACGAAAGATTAGAAGATTTGTGGGATAATATCAAGAACATATTACTTGAAGCCAGCAAAAGGTCATAAAGAAGACAAGAAAGACGGAAAAGACCAAAATGGATCTCAAAAGAGACTCTGAATAATCCCGAAGTTAAAAAAAAGCAGAGGACAATAAATTCTGGTAAGGATGTGGAGAGACTGGGACACTCCTACATTGCTGGTGGGAATGCAAAATGGTTCAACCACTCTGGAAACAGTATGGCACTTCCTCAGAAAGTTGGAAATAGAAATAACTTATGATTCAGTAATTCCTCTATTTGGTCTATACCCACAAAAAATACGAGCCAGTACACAAGTAGATATATGCATAACAATGTTTACTGCAGCAGTATTCACAATAGCAAAAAGATGAAGACAGCCTAAGTGCCCATTAATGGAAAAATGGATAAACAAACCTTGGTGTATACACGCAATGTAATATTATGCTACCTTGAAGAATAACAAGGAAGCTGTAAGCCACCACATAACATGGATGAACCTTGAAGACATTATGCTGAATGAAATTAGTCAGTCACAAAAAGACAAATATTGCGTAAGACCATTACTGTAAAAGCTTAAGAAAATATACCCATAATAAAAGGGGAAAATTTTTTTTTTCTTTGTTGGTTACCAGCAGTAGGAAGGAGGGGACGGTAGAGAGCACAGGATAGGGAATAGACACATCATAGTTCAGGTGTTGGGGAGGACAGTACACAAGAAGAGGGAGGGGGATGGAAGAACAAGGTAGATAGGGGAACACTTAGGCAGGTTTGCATGAGCAAAATGGGACCGAGGTAAATAGTGATGTTTGCTCAACCTTGGAACAACAGGGCTCTGGGATACAGATTGAGGCATAGTCTGAATGGGTAAAAGAGGGCAAATAATGTTAAGATGCTTGACTAAGTCTTGTGAATATTGATTTCCCTTGCCTATTATTTTTAAGTAGACACTTGAGTGGGATAAAAGAGAATATCAGGAAACATGATTACTGAAAGTTTATAAGCCCATCTTCAGCCTATAACTCATTGGAATACCTAAAATGGGTTCTAGAACTTGCCCAGTGAAATAGGCTTCTTGAGAAGCCTTGGTAGTATATACGACCCTAGGTGGAATCCTGAGCCCCATCCAGAACCTTCTGATATGAGACATTCCCACTTGAAAGGACAAGCAGACCAGCCTAGAACAACTAGAGGAATAGAAGATACTTCTTTTTTTTTAATGTTTTATTGTGGATTATGTGATGGTTTACATGGGATAACATTAGCTTTACATTCATCCTATCGTATATTATTTCATTGCCATGCTTATGGTCCCCTGGATGCATCATCAAACAACCAAAGGGTATACTCCGAAAGCCTGCCACTTGGTCCTCAGCACACAGTCCTTCTCCCTCTCTAGGTCTAGAGTCCCTAGCCTCTCCAACTCTCCACATCATTGTCTCTGCCTCCATCTCTGTCATCATTGCTTCTCTGGGTAGGGTCCC
>NW_006408532.1:25359001-25360581 GCF_000296735.1 Chrysochloris asiatica | reverse complement strand
ATGGGGTTCAGGATTCCACCTATGGTCTTATGCAATATAGAGGCTCCAAAGGAAGTCTCCTTCACTGGGCAAGTTGTAGCCCCATTTTAGGTATTCCAATCAGTCATAGGCAGAAGATGGATTTACAAGCTTTCTATGATGATATTTCTGGCTATTCTTTTCTCTCCCCCTCAAGTGTCTATTGTACAATGGTATACAAGGGAAACCAAGATTCAAAAGAAAGCCAAGCATAGAAGATACTTCTTGAAAGAAAGATCAGCAAAAAAATAAAAATAAAAATAAAAAACAACAACAAAAATGGTGATCTGATTGGCTGCTACAAGGACAAGCAAGTTGTTCACAGGGGAGACTTCAGGGCAAGCAATCAAGTCCCTTCAAGACAATCCCTTCTCCAAGACTGAAACTCAAAAGTATCACACGAGCAGGCATGTAAGCTAGGTGGCAACCATGTTGGTCTACTGGTAAGTGGAAGTGGGGGGAAGGCAGCAATGAAAATATGGGCTGAGTTCGATAAGGAATTAGCCACGGAGGGCTAGAGTTGAGAGTGAAGGCTCTAGCTGATATGAAGTGAGGGGAGACACACAAGAATGCCCAAACTTGCAGATTGTACCCAGTTGACGTAACTTAGATGGCCTGATGATCACAACTTGACTAAAAGAAGATAAAAACTTTTGACAAAGGAAACAAGTGTAAATTGCTACAATATGATGAACTTGACCTATACTTGTGGATGTAGTAGCTCAAAATACCAACTGAGAGGGAAGAAGTCTTTATCCTATTCCCTCTGTACTCAGCGTTGATAGGGACAGACAACTTAGACATTAGCTACCTAAAAGGTGGGGGTTGGGGTGTGATAAAGGCATGAAGTGACTGGCTTGCAAGTTTTCAAGAGGGAGTTAAGTTTCAGAGTGTGAGGGGGAAGGTAGAATCCCCACCAAATTGTTTTCATCTTGTCTAGATAGGTCTGGTGAAAGGAGATGTGGATAAAATTCATATGATTCAATAGTGAATAATTGTTATCATGACTAATTGCAATTGTCACAATTCTAAAGGTAGAAATTTTGTAACATAAAGGGGGAGAAGGTAACCTTACATTCTAGGAACAAAGGACCCTAAGACCATCAAGGGAGAAGAGCATGAGCGGAATGTGGGATCCTATATCCAGAGAAGTAGCAACACCAGAGATAGAGGCAGAGATGATGACATAGAGCCATAAAGCTGCTGAGGATTCTAGATTCATGGAAAGAGAAAGACTGTGTGCTTGTGGCCAAGAGGCAGGGTTTCAGAATGTGCCCTTGGGTTGTTTTTTTTTAAATGATTGTATATTCCTGAGTGTTTTGGTGTACATCTCCCCCTTAAAACAAAGCAAAACCAAAAAAAAACCCAAAGGGGACTATAATCATTGCAATGAAACAATGAGTGTAAAACCAATGTTCTCCCATGTAAACTACCACTCAATTCACAATAAAAACTTAAAAAAAAAAAAAAAACTAAAAGAGAGATAGAGAACTCTGAAACATGTTCTCCCGAGCTTGAGATGCTAAAGCAAATGGAAGAAATGAGGATTTAAAAGAGCTGAA
>NW_006408532.1:25347900-25357140 GCF_000296735.1 Chrysochloris asiatica | reverse complement strand
ACTTGACAGCATCTAACAACAACAGCATTTTATCATCTATCATATGTATATACTGTAATGTATTTAGCCAGTTTCCTAACATTTGACTGTTGGATTGCTTCCATATTTGCAATATTGCAATTAATATTGTCAATAGTTTTCAGGCTGTTTTTAATGTCACCAAATTGCTTTCCAGAAAAGTGATGCTGATTTATAAGCATGTGCCCATTTCTCTGCACCATCACCAATGTTTGGCAATTACTTAAAAGAGAAAAATAAATCTCTACCAGACAAAATATATCAATAAAGTTTGTGAGATGGAAAGATGGTGGGGAGGGGTGTAAAATCAGCAACTTGTAGATTGAAATTAAATAGCCATGTTCTGAAAGCACTACAAAAGGAAGAAATTTTAAAAGCTCAGTGTGACAGTTACAGTTTTGTGTCTACTTGGCTGGGTTGGTATGGCAGTTGAGATGTGCTTATTCCTATGGTGAAATCTAATACAACATAGTTAATTCTATGATGGTAGGCTATGAGCAGCCAATCAATTGAAAGGATGTCTCCTTGGGGGTGTGGCCTGTTCCCAGTTTAATGGACATGCAGGAAAAACTTGCTCTCTTTTTTCCTCTGGGGACCTCAGATTCTATAATTGTGAGTCATTTCCTTGACACAAATTTATATATATATATGTGTGTGTGTGTGTGTGTGTGTGTGTGTGTGTGTTTCATTGGTTTTATTTCTCTAGAAAACCCAGTCTAAGACACTCAACTAAGAATATGAAAAACAAAGGCCATACTTTTAAATAATATATTATATTCTTAAGGTAAACCTTACTTACCCTTCTATTTGTCATATGTCGATTGAATAAATTATGAAAGTTAATTTTAAGTTATAAGACTACCTACTTTAGGTTGAATTAATTTAATTGATTAACTGCCTCTGAAAGCATTTTTTCCATTGGTAGAGACTTCCACAGATTTGCAAGAAATTAATCACAAATGTTTACCTGGAAATAAATGTTTTAACATTTTGAATTTTCTATAAATGTCAAATATTTTATTTATATTTGCATGGTATTTTGAAAGGAGAGAATTTATAATGGCACTTGTAGTTGAACATTTATTTTATTTCATTTTTTCACTTCGGCAAAGGAAACTGGTGATAAAAAATATTGTAAAGAATCTAGGCATCTTCACTTTCACACATTCTGTTAATATATGCAAGCACTTATTATTCACCTAACAGCTATTTAAATGATGTTACACAGACAGAAACTGAACTACATGCCTGTTTAGGCCAGAAACTTAATAAGAATCCATACAAGAAATAAGCGTGATATTAACTATAAAGCATATTTTGATAATCCTAACTTTTTGCAAATCAGTTAAGAAGCTTAACTTGTAGATGGTCCACTGTTAATTAGCAGAAACGTATTCTGTGTTGGAAAGTGTTTGTAACTCACACTTTCTGTTTACACTGGCATGGCATTTGCATGGTGCCATAGTAAAACACATTATTTCCATAGAATTTAATTGATTAACCCTCTCCTGCCATTGAAGACTAGATGAACTACATTTTAGAGATCTTTTCTTGGGTAAATCTCTTCACACAGAAATTCTTAATATGAAGAAAAAAGTAGCACATTTTTTTGTTGTTGTTGTTAACCCAAAGGTGAAGTAAACATTTTTTCTGAAGCTTCATAAGATCCTTCCAAATTTAAACGATGTCTGAAGACTTTGGAAAACAGACATAAGGACATAAATATTGCATTCTGAGCAGTCCTCCGGGCATAGCAGCAGGCATTATAGGAATACAAGGAAGCAGCTCCAGACACCACGGCTCCATCAGGGTCACCAGGACAAGATGACTGGATGGGATTATACTTACTTTACCTAAAATAAATTTTTCCAAACCTATCTAAGATAAACCCACATTGCAGAGTCAATCTGCTTTTTGATGTTTATTGTTGTTATTGTGAAGTGCTGTTGACTTAGTTCCAACTCATAAAGACCAACTGGAACAACTGGTGAATCTGAACCACCAACCTTGCAGTTCAAAATAACCTTGAAGGAGAGTGCTTATCCGATGGCACCACACCAGGTCTCTAATGTATTTGGATGTGCACACTTTTCTCCCTACTAACTTTCAGTTGGTTTTCTTTTCCCAAGAGTGCTCAATTATGACAATCCTGATTGCGGAGAGTCATTTTGCCACCAACTAGCTAAAAGTACAAATTTGAGGAAAAGTAAGATGGCTTCCATGAAAACTTAATGATTTAATCATAGAAATGTGTGTGTGTTAAGGAGAGAGAGAGATTTACTTCTAGGATTTGGATCATGCAGTTTGGAGGTTGGCAAGTCACAAATCTGTAGACCAGGCAACAGGTGGGGGATTCTTGCAGGCTTGCACCCCAAATAGATAAGTCAAGTGACAGAAAGAGCACTGAATGAAGAAAGAGAAACAGAGAAAGAGTTCTGTCAAAATATCTATTTATAGTCTGAAGGATTGCTTGTTTATAACATGAAAAGTGATGACATTTCACTACATTAGATTACTGAGAACTATAGTCTCATCTGTCTTAGAAGAAGGGCAGCCCGAATGCTCCTCAGAGGCAAGGATGGTGAGACTTGTTATCAGGAGAGACCAGTCCCTAGAGAAGGACATCATACTTGGTAAAGTGGAGGGCCAATGAAAAAGAAGAAAACCTCAAATGAGATGGACTGACAGAGTGGCAGCAGCAATGGACTCAAATGTAATAAGAATTGTGATGCTCAAGCATCACCTTTTCCCAAAGACAGAGTCAATTTGATTCCCATGTATTTCATCTGGTGAGGTACACATGTATTAGTATGTTGTTGTGTGCCATCGAGTCAGTTCCTACTCACAGTTGCTCTGTATAGGGTTTCCGAAGAGCAGCTGGTGAACTTGAACCACCGACCCTGCTGTTCAAACTGACCTCGTAGTCCAGCCATTAACCCACAGCACCACACCAGGACTATATAGTCATGGATTATGTTGTTGAAAGACGTCTTTGCAGTGACTAAATCACTGGCATTGCAGCATTCTATTACGCGACCTACAACATCATTTCTACCACCAAGGCCATGTTTTCCAACTGCTTATCCTTCCTCTTTGTTTCTAACCATTACATTCTAATAGCCAGTAATTATCCATGCATTTTGATTGCATGTGTGATCAATTTCAGACTGAATAAGTCTTCAATTTGATCATCACTGGCTTAAGTGGTTGGTGTATAAATTTGAGTAATAGGGATACTAACTGATCTTCCTTGTGTTTTTGTTGTTAAGTGGATATAATCCTATCACAGACCACATTGTACTTCAAGATGTCTTGAAATGCTCTCTTTGACAATTAATGCAATGCCATTCCTCTTCAGCTTCTCTGACATTTCTGGCATAGTAAACTATATGATTGTTCCATGAAAATGGCCAATATCAGTCACTTTCAGCAATCTAATGCCTAGGATATCAATATTTATGTGTTCCATTTCATTTTTGATGACTTCCAATTTTCCTAAATTCATACTTGAGCACATTCCACATTCCGAGAAGATGTTTGCAGCTTCTTCTCATTTTGTGTTGTGTCCTATCAAGAAATGAAGATCCCAGAAGCTTTGTTCCTTTCACATCATTAAGGGAGTGCGGTGGCTCCACAGATTAAGCATTGGACTGCAAGTCACAGGGTCAGTGGTTCAAGCCCACCAGCCTCTCTGCAGGAGAAATATGAGGCTTTCTGCTTCCACAAAGATTTAAAGCCTCCAAAACCCTATAGGGTCGCTATTAGTTAGAACAAACTTTAAGGCACTTAAAACAACTGTTACTTCTTTGAATAGGCAGCTCTTCACAAGTAATATTTTGAGTGCCTTCCAACCTGAAGAGTTCATCTTCTGACACTATCTCAGAAAACATTCTATTGTTATTCATTAGGGTTTCAGTGGCTAATCATTCAGAGGGAGTCCTGGTGTGGCACTGTGGACTAATGCACTATATTGCAAAGTTGGTTTAAACTGCAAGGTTGGTGGTTCAAGCTCACCAGTCACTCCTTGGAAACCCTATACAGGGTCACTATGGGTCGGAACTGACTCAACAGCATTTAACAACAACAACCATTCAGAAGTAGTCTGCCTCTGCTTCTTCCAAGTCTGTCTTGGTCTGGAAGCTCCCCTCTACCATGCTGATATTGAAAACACTGGTGGTGTAGCTTTCAGCATCACAGCAATACACAAGCCACCACAATATGACCAACTGACCTACTAGAGGTGGAAATGAATGGATAAAAATTACTAAATGAATGATGGAGTTATTTGAACTGTAAGCACCTGTAACTATAGTCCTTGTTGTTGTTAGTTGATATTTGGTCCACTCTGACACGTGATAACCTTAAGTGTAACAGAAGGTGATATTGCCCATGTTTCCTACAGCACCCTCATGCTCTGATAATGTGAGCCCATTGGTGCAGCCATCATGCCTGTCCATCCCATGGAGCATTTCCTCTGTTTTCACTGGTCCTCTATCAAACACCATGTCCTTTGATTTTTTTTTTTTTTAAATGAATTGTACTTTTGGTGAAGGTTCCTATGCAACAGTTTCTACACAAATTGTTCAGTGACACTGGTAATATTCCTCAAAATGTGTGAACATTCTTATTGTTTTGTTGTGGTGGTTCTGTTTCCATTCATCCAGTGTCCCTGACCCCATACATCCAGACCTTTGTTTTAAAGTAACTGTTGACTGTTTGGTCTCATATAGGTGACTTTTTAAAGGAGCACAGTACTTACAGGTACTATTCATTATTTTGAGAGTCCATAATGTCCTGTCTAGTAATGAGTCTTTCCTGATGACACCTTCCTTGGACACTGTCTAAGCACACTGTCTTAGGCCAGGTTTTCCAGAGAAGCAAAACCAGTGAAACATATATATGTGTATAGAGAGAAGTTTGTTATCAAGGAAAAGTCTTAAAATTGTAGAGTCCCTGGTTCCCAGCAGAAGAGAGAGAGAGTATTTCTGTATGCCCATTATATTGGGAGCACATCACACCCCCAAGGAAGCCTCCTTTTAATTGACTGGCTTCTCATAGCCACTTATAGAGAGTTAACTATGCATGTATTTGATGTCCTCACCATGGGAATCAGCACATGCCAACTTCTAAACCTCTGGACATGCTAGCTCATCAAGTTGACACAGAACCCTCACCATTACAGACACTGTCCTTGTATCTGCTGCTGACTGCTGATCTTCAACAGGATTTATCTTGTCAGGCCTCAGTGGGGCGTTAGTGTGACTGTCTATTACCTAGTGTGACTTAATACACTCACTCCTCACTTATCATCATGGTTAGATGCCAAAGACCAGATTGTTATGGAAAAATTGACATTGTGTAAAAAGCAGAGGATGACCAAATCATCACAAAATGGAGAATGACTACATCATTACATAACTGTCATATTACATCATTGTGTCACTGCCATATTTCATCATTGCATCACTGCCGAATGACATCATTCCATAATTACTAAACCAATGAGAATCATGGCCCAGCTAAATTGACACATAACCACCAGAGCCGCCATGACTTTTGCCTCACACTTCAATGGTCCTTCCTGCCAGACATATACTATAAATGTGCAAAATAATTGGTTAGTAGATTTTTTGCTATTGTCATAAATGCACAGTTTTGGAAAATGAGATAGTTGACAAGTAAGGGTTAGGTGTACAATGCTGACTGATCTAATCCCATGACATATGAAGAGTAGTCTCCATAGGTAGGCCAGAATATTTGAGGTTAGGTCATTTGGTGACAGAAAAGTAGTCTTTGTAGTAAATGTCTATTCGTTAAATTGACAAATACGGCCTAAGAACAGATAAAATTGAAATCATTTGCATACAATATTTGGAGGAGTCATAGCTCATTTTATCAACATTCTGTCATTCATAAAGTCAGAGTTTCATTGAAGTATTCCTTGTAAAGAAGGGAAGAGAATGGCTCTGAGATCCTCAGATAACCCTTCTTTCCCTAGTTTTGCCTTGAAGATATTTAGAATCTGTAGCCCCAGAATTCCAGTTAGTAGAATGGCAGCACTGTGTCCGGGCCTGTGGAAAGATATGTACTGAAATAAATACCTTTGGCACAATGACATGGTTTAGGTGGCATCTCAGAATTAACACTAGGCATCTGAGTGATCTGCCATCTAATTGACATTTCACTATATGCCTCAAAATTCTCCAGGCAGGCCCTACAAAAAAATCTTGCAAGCATGTACTTCAGGTGAATTCTAACCATAATCTAGGTGAATCTGAGTGATTCTAGACCTTCAGATACTAATCACTTGGCAAGATGTAGAGTCCAAGAGAAATGGTGTGTGATGAATTTTGAAAAGATTTAAGCTGCGAGTGATCAGAAATAGTTCCAGGAAAATTGCTTCACCCTTACTTAATCTGGCTTTTAGTTTTTAAAATCAATTCAAATGTACTATATTTGGAGATTTCCCCTACAAGTACAGTAGCAAATGTGTAGCATTTAGTCTGTGGCTTGACAAGGTAGTTATGAAATAGTACTCCAGATCTTCCTGGGGAGCAATTATTTTTCCTGAGTAATTGGTAACATCCTTCCTCTGCTCTCTGCAAAATGTCTCTATTGAGGTCTAAACACCATAAAGCTGAAAGAAATAATGATCCCCTATGATTGACAAGGAAGTTTCATCAGTAGAATTTCTACTTATTTGGGCTACTCTCTTAGATGCAAATGCCTAAAAGGGCGTTTAAAGTCTGCAGAATAAAATTTTAGAAATACACATAGAAAATCTTCAACAAGTTACCCAACTATTGGTCTGGTGGATTTGCGTGAAAAGAGGACCTGGGATATTTTAAGAGTATTAAGAAGACGACTTTTCACTAAATTAAGGGTTTTATTTGAACTCCCTAAAATAAGATGATTTTCAGCTTTCTAAAACTTAAATTTAGACATATGACTTATTATTCAGGTTAAGTAATGTTTTGAATTATTTGTAGATCAATACATAGTTTACAATGTATCAAAAATTAGTAATTTATATCAGAAATCAGTAGTTTATAATGATGAAGAAAAATTCAAGAGTACACTTTACCAAAAAAAAAAAAAAAAGCAAAATTAATACTTTGACTCAAAACTAATCTCATAATTTTTCAGTCAGTACTTGTGACTTGAAAAGATGCGGGGATTGGAATCTTCTGTGCATTGGTCACAGGAGTACAAATTGCTACCAACTTCTTGGGATCCAGTTTAGCACTATACATCAGTAGCTTTAAAATGTACACGTCCTTTAGCCCCAAATTCCTACTTTGTGGACTCTAGGGACATTGAGAAACACATCAAGATTTATATATAAAGGTTATTCACTGCAGCATCAATCATAATTGTAAAAATTGAAAAGAGCATAAATGTCTAACAATATAGAATTGCTTAAACAGATTATTATAAATCCATATAAGGGCACAACCAGCAGTCACAAATAATGCTTTTAAACCCATTTAAGAATTGAAATAAAAACTCATAGAAAGAGCAAACATTTAATATAATAGTAATATAATTATAATAGTAATACAATACTGGAAAGAAATATCATCAGTAGTGAACTAGTAAAGAAATTGTGAAAAATCTGGAATGGAATAGTGTACAATGTCAAAAGGAAAAAAGGGTGTATGATATGGAGCTACCTGTGTTTTTAGCGTAAGCAAATTCTAGAATTGATTATATAGTATGCAAACATTTGTGCAACAAAAGGATTATATATAATACGTCTATATGCAGGGAACAACATGGCTTCATGGGATAAGAATTGGACTGTGAACCACAAAGTTGGTGGTTTGAGCCCACCAGCTGCTCCTCTGGAGAAAGCTGCTCCTCTGGTATCCTGCTCCCACAAAGATTTAAAGCCTCAGAAACCCTATCCAGGGTCACTATGTGTTGGAACTGATTCGATGACACTTCACAACAGCAACAACATATATGCATGGATTCCTGATGTGGTATTATAGGATAAGCACTGGACTGATAACCATGAACTTGGCAGTTCAAACTGGGATGCTTACTTCTTATGGTGTAAGCATTTGTTCTATTTGAAACTTTTTCCATATGTCTGCATAACTAAAAACTAAATGCCAGTATGTATACTTTGTTTAAGGAACTCTGGTCATGTAGTGATTATGAGTCTGGCTGCTAACCTCAAGGTCAGTAGTTTGAGACTACCAGCTGCTCCGTAGGAGAAAGATGAGGCTTTCTGCTCCCATAAAGATTTACAGCCTTGGAAACCCTACACAGGGTCACTCACTATGAGTTGGAACCGACTCCATGGCATACAACCATTACCACCAAACTATGACAGAAAATTTGTAATTAATTTTGTGCCTATGCATCTGAATAGGAAAGACGCAAGACAAATCAAAATGGCTACCAAGAGTTATCTTTGAAAACAGGAACACAAACAGAACCTTGTACACAATGTTCATTGCAATACCCCTCCCAATAGACAAAACTGGGAACAGCCCAAATGTCCACCAACAGATGAATGAATCAACAAAATGCAGTATATCCACACAATAGAATATTACTTAGCCATAAAGAGAAATGAAGTACTGATACAGGCTACAGCATGGATAAATCTTGATAACATGATGGTGAGTGAAATAAGTCTGTGTCTGATTCATGTGAGTTATGTGACTTATATGATACAGGAAAGTGCATACAGACAAAGATTATTAGTGCTCACCAGGGGAAGAAGGACTCCGGGTGTGGCGCTGTAGGATCAGCCCTGGATTGGGAACCACAAAGTCAGCAGTTCAAACCCACCAGACCTCCTCAAAAACCCTATACAGGGTCACTACGAATTGGAACTGACTCGATGGCACTTAACAACAATAACAACAGGGGTGAGTCTTGCTAAGGGAGCACTGTGTTTCTGTCAATGATAGTGGCATGTTTGGAAACAGTGTTGATAAATCGCACAGTATGATGAACATACTCAATGCCACTAAACTGTACGTGCAAAAATTGTTTTATATATTTTATATTTTTTTTACCACAATAAAACAACTTTGTTAAAGTATGAAACAAAAAACAACAAAAAAAATGAGTTCTGTTTGGGTGTTATTGTTGTTAAGTGCCGTCAAGTTGGTTCCAACTCATAGCCACCTTGCATAAGGGTTTTTCAAGCAGCAACTGGTGGGCTTGAAATGCCAACCTTGTGGTTAGCAGTCCAGTGCTTAT
>NW_006408532.1:25337465-25346780 GCF_000296735.1 Chrysochloris asiatica | reverse complement strand
TAGGTACAGAAAGAACTCACAGAAGAGCATAAACAGAAGTGTTTGGACATCTGCAAACAACATTTGGACTAATACTAGAAGGAAGGTGAAAGTTTCTTTTTAAAAAATTGTTACTGGTGATGAGACATGGATTCATCACTAGAAGCTTGAGAGTAGATGGCAGAATATAGAATGGAAATATCTTCAATCGCTGACCAAGAAAACGTTCAAAAGTCAACCATCAGCTGGAAAATTGGTGCTTACAGTTTCCTGGGATTCTCAAGAGCAAGTATCAAGAGTAAGGTTCAATGGCCCCTGTGATGGGTTCCTACATGTCTCATTTACATAGTCCCTAGCATTTTTCATAAGATACTATGAAAGCATATGCTTTGATTCACTACCTTAAGTCCCAAAATAAATGAGTGACATTTCTAAAACTACAATTTCTAGACTTATCTAATGAGCTTAGATATCTTCATACGCATGACATTTCTTTCATAGTTCTAGATGCATTAAAGATTTGTGATTTACTTACTTCCAGCTCAGAATATTCATTGTGACAGGTCTGATACTTCAAATGCGATTCTACGGTCAACTTCATAGACCCAGAACAAATGCATGACTTCACTATTTAGAAAAAGAAAATTTCATTTTACATTAATAATATATAAACTCTAGTTGACCTTAAGATTTCAAGCATACAATTTAAAGTAGGCTATTTTAATGTAGCAATAAGATGTTAATTACTCCAAAAAGTCACTGCAAAATGAGACAGATAAACGCATTGAGTTATTATAGTTAACCAAAAGTAGTTATGACATTACTCCTTTCATTTATGTGTTAAGGTCAATGTTAAAATCAACTAAAGAGTAGCCTATTATGATTATTAACTCTGAGATGTTCTCTGCACTCATTCATTCAAGAAATAGAGAGTATCCCCGGTGTGCAGGAAGGGATATGATATGCAAACAAGAGCAATCCTTGTCCTTGACATGAGATGTGGGGGTGGGGTGGGTTGACAGGTAAACAGGCACTTTCAATAGAAGAAGGGCCATGACAGGAGCTGAGAACATGGAGTGCAGGCACCAATGGCAGTCTAGGAGAGCACAGAGAACAGTGAATATGAATGCCTGACTACCAACTTAGGGACAAATTCCTACTTGTTCCTTAATGTTATGTAAATTTGTCCTCATTTTGAAATGACTGAACCCATTTGCAACACATTCTTCAACATAATCATCTTCATTTGCTATTTGTCCAACTTTCCAATCACTGGGATTTCTCAAATGATTGGAATGGTGACTTTAGTGGAAGGTGACCTGGCCAAAAAGACCATCTCCTATCAGGGAGGGTAGACTGATTCAATTAATCAAGATTACATGGTGGTGGTGGTTATGCCGTGGAGTCGGTTCTGACTCATAGGCTATAAATCTTTACGGGAGCAGAAAGCCTTCGAACTGCTGACCTTAAGGTTCACAGCCCGTACGCTACCAGAGCACCTTACGTGAAGCCTGAGTAAAGGCTCTGAACAGGAAGTGCCATGAACTCCCGGCTGGTTAAAGACCCCGCTGCTTGTGGGAGGGTAGCGTGACTCAAAGGGGTGCGGAAAGTCCAGGTTGGGAACCCTCTCAGACCTGGCCCTGCATGCCTCTTCATTTGCTATTTTTTTTAAAATAGTAAGGTTAAACAATCAGCAGTGCTTGTTATAGTCAGATGCTCACTGAAGAGCTGAAACCTAAACTTGGATTAAATGCTGAAGACTGCTATCCAAGTGCTTTGTGATCTTGCATGACAATGCATGTCCACACACCTCTTCCCACACTGTTGACATTCTGCAAAAATTTTGTGTTGAGGTGTTAGAGCATCCTCCTTATAGTCCTGATCTTGCTCCATCCGACTGTCACCTGTTTGGTCCCCTGAAAGCAGCCCTTTGAAGATGAAGATTCACCTCTGATGAAGACATGAAGATAGTGGTGCTCAGCCTAAAATATGTTTTAATCAGGGAATATGAAAGCTTGTTGACAAATGGACAAAGTGTATTGAAAAGTAAGGAAATTGTGCCGAAAAACAATGTGCTTGTCTTTTCTAAAAGTTGATTCAAATAAATTCTACAGCCAGAGTGCAGATAATTTTTTACTCACCGTGTGTGTGAGAGTGTGTGTGTGTGTATGTGTGTGTGTGTGTGTGTCTAATGGGATAGCTGGTAAACAAGACAACTATCTTGGTTCCAGGTAAACAGTGATCCTTGAGAACCACCCTGGGGGCGAGGCAGGCAAGGCATCCTCCCCAACTGTTGGAGGGACTAATCACCACTGCATTGTTGTACTACTGGCTAAGGCCTGCCTGAGTATAATTAGTTTAATTACTCTAACTCAATTGTTCTCACTCTTGCCTACAATTAGAGTACCTAGAGGTATTAAAACAAAAGCAAAAACAAAAAACTAAAATACACCAAGTTCTACCTCATACCTCGAAATCCTGTATCCAATATTGTCTAAAGGACAAGCTGTCCCCGAGGTTACAAATGAGACCCATTCCTAGCTGTCTTTAAGTCTTTAAGGGGAATTTGTGAGTTGGATTCTTATTTAACCTTACTTTAGTGCAAGAAAAGACTGGAACAAAGACAATGTTTTACATCCTCATTTGATGAGTAGCAACTGGGGTCTTAAAAGCTTCTGAGTAGTCATCTAAGGTGTAGCTAATGGTCTCTCTCTGTCCAGAGGGAAGAAGAGTGAAGCAAATAAAAAAATCTATGGAAACAATTAGTCTAGTGGACTAATGGACCATGGGAACATCAGTCTCCACAACCCTGAGATGAGAACTAGATGGTGCCCAGCTACCACTACCAACTGGAGAGAGTGGAAGAGAAACATGGAACCAAAGTAAAATTCATAAAAAAAAAAAGACCAGATCGAGATAGAGACTCTTAGAGCCTCTGAGACTATGGCCCTTAGTCACCCTTCAGGTCTGGAAATGAACTCATTCCCATGGTTCAATCTGTAGCCAAACAATAGAAAGGTTTATAGGGGAACAATAACGGTAGTGAAGTAAATATGCCTTAGAATAAGAAACTAAAAGGGCAGCATTTACCCAAGGGCGAAGTTCAGAAAGGTTATGAAAGAAGGAGGAGTGGAAACAGGAAACATAGGGAGAAAGTGGGATAACTGATACTACCTTGTGGGAATTTAAATCAATGACATGAAACAAAAGGTGTATGAATTATTGAATGGAAAACTGATCTGCTCTGTAAACTTTCATGCAATACACAATAAAAAAGTTTTTTATAAAAAGGAAAGGAAAGAATTATTTAAAAGCTGTGAGCAGCAAGAGAAATTGATTTTGATGATGAATTTGGTGTGAGTAGGAGGTGGTTCAAAGGAGCTCTGGTAGCGTAGTGGTTACGAATCCGGCTGCGAGCCACAAGGTCAGCAGTTCGAAACTACCAGCTGTTCCACGGGAGAAAGATGAGGCTTTCTGCTCCTGTAAAGATTTACAGCCTCGGAAACCCTACGCAGGGTTGCTATGAGTTGGAACTGACTCCACCATGGCACACAACAACAACAACAACAGGAGGTGGTTCGAGGACTGCTGGTGTGGCGCTGTATGATCAGCAACGGACTGTGATCCTCTACAAGATGGACAGCTCAAACTCACCAGTTGTTCTTTGGAAACCCTATACAGGGTCACTCACTATGAGTTGGAACCAACTTGATGGCACTTTAACAACTAAACAACAGGCCGTGGTTCAATGGCACAGTAGCTAGCATGCTTGACTGCCAACTGAATGGTTGATAGTTTGAATCCATTAGTCACTCTGTGGGAGAAAGATGTAACAGTCTGCCTCCATAAAGATTTACAGCCTTGGAAACTCTCTAGGGGCATCTTCCTCTGTCTTATAGGGTTTGTTGTTGTTGTTGTTGTTGCGAAGTGCTGTTGAGTTGGTTCCAACCCATAGCAACCCTATATAGGGTTTCTGAGGAGCAGCTGGTGAGCTTTAACTGCTGACCTTGTAGTTCAAATGGCTTTGTAGTCCGGAGCATTAACTCACAGCGCCACACTAGGACTCTGTCTTATAGGGTTGCTGAGGGCAAATAAAGCCAACATTAAAGGGCAAGTAGGAGTTGTCTGTAAATCAGATATTCCTAATCCAAGGATGGAAATTGCCCATATTGCTCACAGACTCCCCAGGTATAGCCAGGGACCAGAACCACTGCTTTAGCTTGAGGCTTTGATTGGATGGAAATGCAAATACTCCTAGCAGGACACGTAGACTGATTTATTATTAGGTTATGGGCTCCTGTGGACAGGTAAAAGATTAAATGAACACTGATCCTTTCAAAAAAGTAATTTATTTGAGAGAAGTAAAGTTGGAGACCAAATATAACTTTCCCAAGATGATTACATGCCATCGAGTCAGTTTTGACTCATAGTGACCCTGTATAGGATTTCCAAGGAGAGGTTGGTGAGTTTGAACCACTGACCTTGTGGTTGACGGTGCAGTGCTGATTGTACAGCACCACACCAGGTGTCTTACCAAGACTATTGTTGTTGTTGTTAAATGTGGTTGAGTCAGTTCAGACTCATAGTGACCCTATAAAAGGTTTCTAAGGAGTGGTGGGTGAATTTGAACTGCCGATCTTGCAGTTCAAACCAACCATGAGGTCCAGTGCTTTATCCTACAGTGCCACACCAGAAGGTGCCATCAAGAAAAGAAAAGGAGAGTGAGAAACTACAACTCTAGTCCTGCCTCTGCCACTTCTTGTTAAGCACCATCGAGTCGGTTCCAACTCAGCGACCCTGCACGGGTTTCCAAAGAGGAGTTGGTAGGTTTGAACTGCCAACATTGTGGTTACCGGTGCAGTGCTTATCCTACAGCACCACACCAGGACTTATTTCTGCTTGTATAATCTGAGTAAGTTTAGAGGTCCTCCAGGTATTTTCTTCCTGGTAAAATCTGGCAAGTAGATTAGCTCAGAGGTTTTGGAAATGACTTGAGAAAAAGGAAAAGGGGAAGTATGGGGATTCCTTGTCACCCCTCTTACAACCAGTACATCTGTGCCTTTACCCTTTTATCAATGGACTTTCAAATAGGCTTTATTTTTAAGAAATGATTCCTGGGTTTAAGACAAATGAAATCAGACCGTTTCTCAGATCCCTTTCGTCTATAGTCTTAGATGCTTAAAATATGCCAAACAGTGAACCTATAAACTGTATTATTTTCTGCATTTCTTCTTATCATTCCTATGTTTGGAGAGGTTGTAGAAGCTTCTATTACAATCAGTGACTTTTCAACCCAGTTCTTTTGTCCGAGGCTCCCCAGGAAGCAGTAATGTATATTCGTAAGATGTAAATAATAGATAAGTCTCCTCAGCTCATCTCTGCCCTAAGTGATAAATTGTCTACTGTGTGCCAAGTCATGCATAGCTTGTTTCCAGGCCCCGGATACTTACTGAACTTTTTGGCACCCTCTTAAATTTTGCACCAGAAGCCAAATCCTCACATGCAAAATTTGAGGGTGCCAAAATTTTCAATAATCAAACTGAATAATATTTAATGCAATTAAATTTTTTTTTTTTTTTTTACTGAATGTAATGTGACTCCAATGGATTTTGATAGGCCTCAGAGACTCCTGTATGATGCTGTGGGTTAATGTGCTGGAACTGCAAAGTCAGTTTGAACCACAAGGTGGGCAGTTCAAGCTCATCAGCTGCTCCTTGGAAACCCTATACAGGGTTGCTATGAGTCCGAAGCAACTCGACTGCACTTAACAACAGGAGACCCCTAGGAGTCCTGGTGTGATGCTGTGGGTTAATGCACTGGACTGCAAAGTCAGTTTGAACTGCAAGGTTGGCAGTTCACACTCACCAGTCACTCCTGGGAAACCCTATAAAGGGTCACTATGGATCGGAACCAATTCGATGACACTTACCAACAACAAGAGATCCCTGATCCCACAGTGCTTAGACACGTAGCTGCTGAATGAGGGATTTGAACCTACCAACAGTTCAGTGGGAGAAAAGACCTGACAAACTGTTAACATAAAGATTTCAGTGTAGGTAGGATAAGTTGTAGGATAAGCACTGGGCTGCTAACCATAAGGTCGGAAGTTCTAACCCACCAGCTGTACTTCAGAAATCCTATACAGTTCTCTCTGAGTTGAAACCAACTCAGTGGTACACAACAACAAAAACATGAGTCAGAATAAACTCGATGGCACACAACAACCTCAAGGCCTCAGAGATAGGAAGTGAGCTCTAGTTGCACAATCATTAAGTGCTAGGTTGTTAACCAAAAGGTTTGTGGTTCAAGTCTACCCCTAGGCTCTAAGGAAGAAAAATGAGCTGCTACCTTAAAGCTTAACAGCCTAGAGAACCATATGGGAAGGTTCTATTCTGTCACATGCAGTCATTTTGAGTTGAAATTGTGTCACAGAACATAACAACAATAAGAGATAGGAAAGGAAAGGAAAAAAATAAGAGAGAGTTTAATATTTAATGTTGTTGTCAGAAAGAGATATTTTTATATTCTTATTTAAAACTGAAAAGCTTTTAACTTTTTAAGGTCTTGATAAAATTCAAGTCCTGTAAGATAAGCACTGGATAAATATGTTGCTGTACAGTATACATTTGAACCACAAAGGGGGCATTTCAAACCCACCAGCCGCTCCTTGGAAATCTTATATAGGGTCTGTATGATTCGGAACTAACTCAGGGGCACTTGGCAACAACAACAACAAAATTCAAATTGGTAAGTTGAAAAATTCACAGGGATAATAACTAATTGAAAGGTTAATATTAAGACCATTTTATCATTGGGAAAGAAGCACAACAGACATTTTAAATTATGCATTTTCTACCCACATGTACTATGTCTCATTAGTTTATCATACACTGAACATATAACAAATTTGCCTATATATAGTATTATGATCTCCAATGTATAAGATGCATATGACTAGAAATGCATTCAAGTCATATGCATCTTTCTAAACTCATTTGGTGTTGTGAAGTGCTTTGAGTCACTTCTGACTCAGAGCAACCCTGTATAGGGTTTCCAAGGAGTGACTGGTGGGTTTGAACTGCCGACCTTTTGGTTAGCAGTCCAGTGCTTAACCTTCATTTGTTGTTGTAGTTAGGTGCCATTGAGGTGTTACCATCTCATAGTGACCTTATGCACAACAGAACAAAACACTTCACGTTTCAGCACCAACCTCACATTCGTTGCTGTGCTTGAGTCCATTGCTGCGTCCACTGAGCCGATCCACTTCTTTGATGGTCTTCCTCTTTTTCTCGGATCCTGCACTTTACCAAGCATGATGTTCTTCTCTAGGGATTGATCCCTCCTGATAACATGTTCGAAATACGTGTGACAAAGTCTGACCTTCCTGACTTCCAAGGAGCCCTCTGGCTGTACTTCTTCCAACACAGATTTGTTTGTTTGGCAGTCCGTGGTACTTTTAATATTCTCTTCCAACACCATAACTCAAATGCATCAATTCTTCTATGGACTTCTTTATTCATTGTCTAACTTTCATATGCATATGAGGCTATTGAAAATACTATGGCTGGTTCTGGTGCACCTTAATCCTCAAACTGGTATCTTTGCTCTTGAACACTTTAAAGAGGTCTAGTGCAGCACCTTTGCCTAGTGCAATATATTGTTTGATTTCTTGACTGTTGTTTACACGAGTGTTGATAGTGGATTCAAGCAAAATGAAGTCTTTGACAACTTTAATCTTTCCTCCATTTATCAGTATGTTATTTATTGGTCCAATTGTGAAGATTTTTGTTTTCTTTACATTGAGGTGTAACCATACTGAAGGCTATGGTCTCTGATCTTCATCAGTTAAGTATTTTAAGCCCTCTTCATTTTCAGTAAGCAAGTTTGTAGTATCTGCATATCACAGGTTCTTAATGAGTCTTCCTCCAATCCTGATGCCATATAATACAGCTTCTGTAATTATTGTTTAGTATACAGATTGAATACATATGGTGAAAGAATACAACCCTGATGTACACCTTCCCTAATCTTAAGCCTTTCGGTGTTTCTTTGTTCTGCTTGAACCACTGCCTGTTAGTCTATGTACAGGTTCCTCATGAGCACAATTATATGTCCTGAAATACTCATTCTCCACAATGCTGTCTATAGCTTGTTATGATCCACACAATCAAAAGCCTTTGCATAGTCAAAAAAGCACATATAAATATCTTTCTGGTATTCTCTGCTTTCAGTCAATCTTCTTAAGTCAGCAATGATATCCTTCTTTCCATATCCTTTTCTGAACCTGGCTTGAACCTCTGGCAGTTCTCTGTCAATGTACTACTGTTATAGCCATTTAAAAACTACCTTTAGCAAAATCTTACTTGCATGGGATATCAATGATAGTATTAGATGACCTCTGCATTTTGGAATGGACACAAATATGGGTCTTTTCCAGGCAGTTGGCCAGGTAGCTGTCTTCCAAATTTCTTGGCATAGATGAGTGAGTGATTCCACTTTGGAATCAGTTTGTTGAAAGATTTCAATTTGTACTCCATCCATTCCCAGGGCCTTGCCCTTTGCCAGTGCCCTTAGTGCACCTTAGACTTCTTCCTTCAGTATCATTGGCACTTGATCATATCTACCTCTTGAAATGGTTGAACATTCACAATTTCTTTTTGGTTTAATGACTCTGTGTATTTCTTCCATCTCATTTTTATGCTTTCTGCATCATTCAATATTTTGCCTATAGAATCCTTCAATATTTCAAGTCAAAGCTTGAATTTCTTTCTTCAGTTTTCCCAAACTTGAGAAATACTGAGCGTGTTTTTTACTTTTGGTTTTCTAACTCCAAGTCTTTGAACATTTCATTATAATATTTGACTTTGTCTTCACCAACTGCCCTTTAAAATTTTCTGTCGGCTCTTTTACCTCCTCATTTCTTCCATTTGACTTAATATCTCTCTGCTGAGAACAAGTTTCAGTCTCTTCTGACATCTGTTTTGATTTTTTCCTTCTTTCTTATTTCCTTATTGACCTTTTGGTTTCTTCTTCTATGATGTTCCTGATGTCATCCCACAACTTTTCTGGTCTTTGGTCATTAGTGTCTATCTAATTCATTAAATCTGTTCTTGAGATAATCTCTGGATTCAGGTGGGATATTTTTAAGTTCATATTTTGACTTTTGTGGATTTGTTTTAATTTTCTTCAGCTTCAGCTTGAACTTGCCATGTTTTGATAGATTACATGTAACTTTTCCACTGTCTCTTTCCACAGATGTAGTCAATTTGATTTCTTTGTGTTCCATCTGGTGAGGTCCATGTGTGTAGTCAGTCATCTTTTATGTTGTTTAAAAAA
>NW_006408532.1:25334934-25336035 GCF_000296735.1 Chrysochloris asiatica | reverse complement strand
TCCCACAGAATAGCTGGTAGTTTCGAACTGCTGACCTTAAGGTTCGCAGCCTGATTTATAACCACTACGCTACCAGAGCTCCTACAGTAGTTAATTTTCCTTGACTGATGAATTAATTAAAGGCAAGATTTTGAAGCACTGGACCAAAGAATATTTACAGATGAAGCCGTGCTTTGGTGATCAACAAGGAAATAAAACATATGAGGCAGACTGCGTGTGGCCAGTATCTGGTTTCTCATTGGCGTATCTAATTTTTATTAATTCAACACATGTTTGTGAACTAGCTAATAATTCCAGGCACTGTTCTAGGTGCTGGATTAAGGAGTGAACAAAGCAGACAAAAATCCCTGCCCTTACTGACCTTTATATGTGAAACCATCAAAGAGAGATTGAGTCTAATCTGAAATATGATCATTTGATTTAAAAACATGAAAACAAAGAATGGGAAAGAAATCAATTGCCAACACTAGTCTGTTCTGGTTAGTTCCCAAATCCAATCCTCTTCCTACTTAGGCAGTCTCATGTTGAATATCTAAGATACTGACATGTTACTAAATGGGTACTTAGGTTGTCGTCAAAGGAGCCCCGGTGGCATAGTGGATCATAGTAGGTAAGGTCAGCAGTTTGAATCTACCAGCCACTCTGAGGGAGAAAGATGAGGCTTTCTGCTCCTATAGAGATTTACAGCCTCAGAAACCCTCTACAAAGTTGCTATGATTTGGAACTGACTCAACGGCATACCACCACCACCCCATGATGTATTCAAGTTACCATGAATTCTACTTATGACCATCCTTAGTTATGTTGGTTACATGTTAGCATGTGTAATATGTATTACATATAATGTAGCAGCATATAATTTACTGATTTGTTAATTTGTTACCATTCTCAGATGTTCACTGATCAAAACTACTGTTTTGCAGACTATGGTCTGGTCTACAATGAAGTCTGTGTTGGTATTGGTGTTGTTGTTGTTGTCAGGTGCCATCAAGTTGGAACCGACTCATAGCAAACCATGCACAGCAGAACGAAACAATGTCTGATCCTGGGCCAACCTCACTACCGCTGTCACACTTGATACCACCAGTGATGCCACCTGGC
>NW_006408532.1:25305692-25333109 GCF_000296735.1 Chrysochloris asiatica | reverse complement strand
ACCTCTTGAAATGGTTGGACATTAACCATTTCCTTTTGATACAATGATTCTGTGTATTGGTGTAGGAGATTGTAAAGGACAGAAAGTTGAGCAATGTTCAACTCTAACCCTGTTGCAAGGGAGTAGTGGCGGCGCTATCGGATTAGCACTAGACTGTTAACCACAAGATTGGAAGTTCAAACTCACCAGCTACTCTGTGGGAGAAAGATGAGCGTTTCTATTCCTGTTAAGATTCATAGCCTCAGAAACCCTATTTGAGTCAGAACTGACTCGAAGACACCTAACAACAATGACAATTGAACAAGGCACACGCCTGATAGTTATTACAACTCTGATTTCATTGTTAGAACCCTTATGCTGACATACAGATTGGATTTATAAAGATAGTGATAATCAACAAACATAATGAAAACTGAAGAAAAAAAAAAGTATTTGATATACATTAGAACTGACTAACTATGGAGTGATCATAATTCAGGGACCATGTGTCTAAACAATGGGGAGTAGAGCAGCCTGGTGGGAAGTTAGTTGCCAGATCCTGACCAGGAATGACATCCAGATTTTTGTGTGAATCACTTGATGTTTAAGTTTGGGATGCTAGTTCAAAATTTTTGAAAGCACCATATGAGGAACACATTTGCAGAGCAAAGCCATTAGTTTGTACTCTCAGGCATAGTATTAGGTCTCAAAGCCAGAGACTTTTGAGGAACAGTTGATTCCAGTATATAGTTCCTTCGGGGCAGGGAGGAAGCCCGTACTCTACTCCAAATGATCTATGATTCTTTGGGTTCCAAAAACATTTGGATCATGGTTTTAGGGAACATATTTTACTGTTTTTGTTGTTGTTAGGTGCTGTTGAGTTGGTTCTGACTCAGGTTGGGACCTGCATAGGGTTTCTGAGATAGTAAATCTTTATGGAAGCAGAAAGCCTTATCTTTCTCCTGTGGAGTGGTTGGTGGGTTTGAATCAACGACCTTGTAGTTAGCAGTTCAATGCTTATCCAACAGCGCCATCAGCGCCTCAACTAATTGACTTGATTGTTGTTGGTAAGTCCCATTGAGTTGGTTCCAACTCATACATAGCAACCTTATATAGGGTTTCTGAGGAGCGGCTGGTGAGTTTGAACCGTTGACCTTGCGGTTCAAACAGACCTTGAGGTTGAGTGCTTATCTTACAGTAACATATTAAGTTTAAACTGGCTCCAACTTGGCCAGACTGTTCCGATCTTCCATTGAATGGACTTTGATGGCCTTTAAGCTGTGAGGTCCAGTTACTTCCTGTGATGATGCTAACTTTGGACAAGCATAAAATATATACATTTGATTAGAGTCCGAAACATTTTATGATGGCGATAGAGATGTAATTGAAGTACTATACTTTGTCTGGAATGTCTGTTTAGTGGTTTTGCAATGTTATGTATTTTCTCCACCTTCTTCCCCTCTCCCCTGCCCTCGACCCCATGGTTGATCTTTCGGCTGTTATACAAGCTTTCCTCTAGGTGGCGCCATTTGCAGCTCTCCAAATCTTCCTGAGTTAGCTTCACTTCCTTACTCTAGAGAATGGTCACTTTATTCCTTGACCAAACAGCTGTGCCAGCAAACTGCACCCATAACTCTTTCCCAGCTCTTGTGGGATCTGCAGCAATTCAGGATGACTTTTATTTGTCTTTGAGGGGACCCTTGTATACCAGTACACTTTCTGCTTGCTTTGAATGGTGCGCTCCTTGAATTGTTTGAACAATCCATTCCCTATGCTGTGGGCTAGCCAAGAATGCTTCTCACCTTGTTTTGCTGTGTATTCTTGAATGCATACGATGCCTGCCCAAATCGATTATAAAGCCTCTTAGGACTTTGCATGCCTCTGGTATGTTGTTGATGTAGGTTGTTTATTTTTGTCACTCACCGAGTATTTGTTCTGGGCTGGGCACTGACAACTCTTTCAAAGATAACAGTTCCTATTCTCAAGCAGCCCCTAATTTCATGGGAGAGGTGTTTGTTGCTGTTGAGTCAATTCCCACTCCATGTGTTTCAGAGTAGAATTCAAAGGATTTTCAAGGCTGTGACTTTTCGGAAATGGATTACCAGACTTCTTTTTCAAGGTACCTCTGGGTGGGTTTGAACCATCAACATTTTACTTAGTAGTCCAGCACTTAACCATTTGTGCAATCCAGAGGCTCCTGGGAGAAAGAGAGGGAGAGTAGATACATTTCAGTGGTGTAGTACAAGCTATGAAGCATCCATACTATATGGTTATGAGAACAAAAGGAGAGTTGCTCTTTTGCCTCTTTTTGACACGCTTTCCCTTGCCAGGAGCTCCTTTTTTAAGAACTGAGTCTTTTCACTCTTCGACTCTAAGATCACTCCTTATGATACTGATCTAGGACTGTTGATTCTATTTTTCTTTCCCCAGTATCCAAAGGATAAGTAATATGATTGTGTGGCTAGACAGCAATCTCAGCATACCAAAGATGTGATCGTCTTCCCACTTTCCTCTGGAGTTCAATGTTCCTTGGGTTTGTGGTGTTGTTTTTTCAGTTACCTAGTATGCATCCTTGATTTTTCAAGGAGTTTTATCATCTATCTATTTAGGGTAATTTGGAATTGATGATTTTTTATGTGGTATCAATGCATATTTATTGAAAACCTATTAATCCTCTACTTTCCTTATGAGGCCTTCTGCAGTTCTTCTTAACAGAATGCATCATTCCTTTCTTTTAAAGATGTCTACATTGTTCCTTCTACCCCTACTTTAATACAATTAATTTCATTGTGTCTTTTATTATAGGTCTTCAGAGCTGCTTGCTTTGAATGGTGCGCTCCTTGAACTCCTTGAACTGTATGTCTTAAGACTCAAGTCACTCTCAAGGGCAAGACCATATTTTACTCACCTTAGTAGATCTCTCTTTCTGTGACTTCACCTGTTATTTAAACAAAGTAAGCAATGAATAAATATTTTCTGATTTGATAAAATGGGGTTTTGTAACATGCTTCATTTTTAGAACGTGGATAAGAACTTTAGTAATTACTGCAAGGATTTTTGTTTGACTTACATGAATAATTGTTTAATAAGTGCTTTTCAGATATATAAGTAAAGGTTTCTTAGGTTCCAAGTTGGCATATTCTTTTCCTGTTTCCTTCTTTTCACCTATCTATGATTCCTGGTGTGGCACCCTAAGATAAGCGCTGGATTGTTAACTGCAAAGTTGCTGGTTCACACCCACCAACCACTCTGCTATGAGCTGGTATCAATGGGATGGTACTTAACGACAACAATGACTCTACTATTCTGTTGGTTTTCTTTACTGCCTGTTGGCTGGCTGTATCTATTTAAATATCTATCTACAAAGTGTCAGGAAATGCCACAGATATTGGAGACAGGTAGGTGACAGAGGGTGGTAAAATAGATTTCCAAAGTTTCTACAAGGTTCAAATTTTCAATATATCTACAAGGAGTCCTGGTGTGGTACTGTGGGTTAATGCGCAATATTGGAAAGTCAGTTTGAACCGCAAGGTCGGCAGTTCAGGGTTGGAAACCCTATATAGGGTCGCTATGGGTCAGAACGGACTCAATGGCACTTTAACAGCAATAACAAGGTTCAAAGCCACCAAGAGGTACCTCATAAGTAAGGCCTGGTATAATCTGCTTCCAAAACCCCATGAAGCAATTCTGCTCTGCATACATGGGGTTGCCATGAATTAGAATCATCTGGAAAGCAAATAACAACAACAATCTGCAGAAAACAGTTTCTTTTTATCACTAGGTCAAACGACTCAGCACATCCTTGACTAGGAAACCAGACTTGAAGCTTGCTGTCATATGATTTTCTGTTGTTTTGTGTCTCTCTGAAACCTAAGTATACACATTAATTAGAGAATGCAAACTCATCATTAAGTTTTTTCCCTGAAGCCATTTGAAATTTCTGCATATTGAATTTCAATCTTTCATTTCATTAAACACTTCATTTAAAATTTTAATTTGGCAGCAAGTCTAGTGGCTTTTTGAATCTTTTGCATAACAGGGGTGAGGTTTGCCCTGTTTGTGCTCTTGTTAAAGGTGACATTTATTAATTTTCTGAGCTGAATGTTCTTTAAAAAAGCGTACTAAAATAACAGATCTTGTATCTTGGTGGCTTTTTTGATCTTAATGGCTTACAGTGTGTGTGTGAGAGATAGGGTGGTGTCCGGATCCTGACAGATGAAAGAAGGGAGTTACTCAGCTGTCATCCGAGAAGCCCATGTGTAGTGACTAGCAGTAACAATAGTCAGAGCTTTACTGGACCAGCAGGTTGCACCAGAGGCATCTTGGAGAAAACATAAAATGTGAACGAGAGAATCTACTCATAAAATATAAATGTCAGGTTCTACTGGAATAGGAAGTAATGTGGGTTTCACTTGTCCTCGAGGGACATGAAGATTTGTGTGTGCCATTGATCAGTAGGATATCACAACAAAATATGCACACGTTTAATGAAATGGCCTCAATAGAAAGTGTAATATATATATATTACAGTGGGATTTTACTGGGACAATCTTGGCTTTCTCATTTTTATATCTTCTTTTTTCCTGTATCTCACAGTATTTGGCTTTGCCCGGTTAGTCATCCATAATTGCATCTCCGTCTAGGAAAATAAGTTTGATTACTTGACAGTTAAACATCCTATGCCTTCCAAAAACAAGAGGCGACTTTGTTTTAAAAAAACAACAAAATAAAAAAACATAGAAAACCAACCTCAATGGCATGAAAAGTTGGAGCCCATCAGGAGGCTCTGAAACTTGGGAAGTTTCGTTTTTCTGCCCAGGATTTAGATTTCTCTCTCAAGCAACTTTGCGGATGGTTTCGCCCATTAATCTTCCTCCTGACCCTCCAAGAACCAGTGACAAATGTTTCTCTTCCCCAATCTCACCCCTCGATTCAAATGACCTTATTTTCTACGACTGAACAAGGTTCAGAAGTGACGCTAGACACATTCAACCCAAATGGCGTTTTAGAAATAGGAACGGGAAAGAATACGTATGGTGGGCTGGGAATTGCCCCGCGCCGCAGAAAGGCGCTGTCCTAAACTGGGACACTAGCGCCACAGCCGCTGGTGGGGACTGGGCAGGGTGTGCCCGACGCCAGGTGTTCTGTGGGTCTGACTCCTGCGACTTCCAGCAGGGGTCAAGGCCGCCTTCCCAGGAGGGTGGGCTGGAAGGCAGGAAGAGGACGCCATATTCCTGCTTTACCACGCCCGGGTGGCTGGCCCGGCAGCGGCAGGTTGGCGGCGGCTCCGGCCCGTAGCAGCCGCCGCCGGCTTAGGGCAGCGCGTCGGCAAGCCAGGGCGACCCAGCCCCCGCCCCGACTCCCGCCGGGGGCGGCCGTGACTGTTGCACCCACGGGCCCTACGGAGAGCGCGGGAGCAGGAGGCGCCCCGAGAGCCCGAGGGGGCCGGCCAGTGCGGCGATCGGCGCAGGCGAGGCCAGAGCCGCACTGGGAGGCGCACCGCGTCGGCAGCGAGCCCAGGAAAGCCTTCCAGGAGGGGCCAGGCGGCACCGCCTCCAGGTTCCCCTCCTCCCTCGTCCATTCCCTCTCTCCCCCCTCTCCGCCCGCTGCCGCCTCTCTCCCGGATCTGTGCTCCAGTTCAGAGAAAGAAGAAAATGTGTGTGTGTGGCGAGGGGGAGGGCGAGCACTGAGCAGCCGCTCCGCGCCTGGCAATCGGGGCCGGGGGTGGGCGTCCGGAGGAGGCGGAGACGGAGGAGGAGGAGGAGGAGTGCGCGGCGGGCGGGCCGGCCGGCAAGCGGTGTTTGCGCGCGAGCCAGGCGGTGGGCGCGGGCAGGGCCGAGGGCGCCCGAGAGCCGTGTCAAGCGGCGGCGAGCAGCGGGCACGCCGGGAGCGGGGAACCGTCGGCGGCCGCTCGCTGCGGGGACGCCGGGGTGGATGTGCTCTTGCCGCCGGGCACATAGCGTAGGGGAGTCTCAGCGGCGGCGGCGGCGCGGGGGACCAGGCGGGCTGCCCGTTCCGGAGGAAGCAGGCGCGGGCGTCTGAACGAGGCTGGGCGCGGCGGCCTTTCCTCGCGCGCCCCCCAAACGAGTTCCTCCCGCGGCCCAAGCAGCCACTCCAGGCCGCCCGCTCCCGCCGCGCCCCCGGCCCACCTGGTGGCCCGGCCCTGGCCGCGGCTTCCACGGCGGCTCCCCGAGCTGGTCCCGGCCGCGCGCTTGGGCGGCGGGGGCTCGGTGGCCACCGCTGCCTCCGGGGAGCGAGGGCGGGAGGGTGTGTGTGCGCGCGTCTGAGCTGGGGGTGCCGGCGAGGCTGCAGCAGAGGCACTTTGGAAGAATGACTCTGGAGTCCATCATGGCGTGCTGCCTGAGCGAGGAGGCCAAGGAAGCCCGGAGGATCAACGACGAGATTGAGCGGCAGCTCCGCAGGGACAAGCGGGACGCTCGCCGGGAGCTCAAGCTGCTGCTGCTTGGTGAGTACGGCCCTGCCTGGTGCCCTCTCTTTGAGCCTCCGCGTACCCGATCGCCACCCCCAGCCCCTCGGGGCAGCTGTCTTCGGACCCCCCCACCCCCCGCCCCCGGTGCTGGTGGCTCACACTGTCCTCCCCGGGCGCGCGGGCGCGCCCCTGGCCACCCCCCACACCCGCGCGGCCGGCCGCGTACACGCGGGCGCGCACACACACACGCACACACACCCACAAGCTGCCCTGCTGGTGGTGCCTCGCCTAGTGCCTTTTGGTACCCCTAAGGGATGTTCTTTATGAGTGTGCGTTATCGGCTGTGCATCTGCTAAAAGGAAAATCACTTCTCCGGAGTGGCCCTGGCCGCGGGGGTGGGCAGGTGGGCAGATAGATTTAACTTAACAGTGTTGCGGAACCCACTGGGGTGGTGGCATGGCGAGCTGTGTATGTGTGGCCCCACGAGTGACTTGCGGAGCCAGGATACGCTAGGATATGGTGTGCGGTGGAGTGGCATGTGTGTCCATTATCAATTCATTTTGGGGTCAGGAGTGAAGGGGGAAACCGTGGGCAGGCTTGCAACGGGATTCTCCAAGGAGTGGCGATGAAGGAACCTCGAAAGAAAGGGGTTTATGTATGGGGAGGGGAGGCAGGGCCAGATGTCACAGAAGTGCTATTCTTTAGCCATCAGACCACCGAAAGCAGGGACCCCAGAGGAGTTTCTTGGCCAGTGGATAATGACAGGCGTGTTTCTCGTCTGTACTGTTCCTTCCAGATAAAGATGAGGGATTGGGGAGCGTTGTGCTGTGTGGTTGTTGACAGCGACGGGTATCTTTTGTTTAATGAGGCAACCCAGATGTAGGCCTGAATTCACAGTAGTTACTACTGAAAATCAGTTACTCTGATGGAAACAAATAAAACCTTTTGTTTGTTTAAAATGGACATCGTTTTAATATCTTTGGAATCTGGGCTAGAAGGAAAACGGGATGCCTGCAGCAAAATTTTCTTTTTATTGTCTTAACAAACAGTCCAGCATTCTGGTTTAACCCTAAATTAGCAAGAAAATGCCATTCTCAAATAGGAATTCTATTGATTATCTCTGAGAGAATGTGTTCAGAATCAGGCGAGCAAGGGTTCACATACAAACTAGCGTGACATAACTCTGAGCTATTGTGGTAGGAAGTGCAAACAGCTTTGCAGTAACAGGCCTGAAAAATGTCTGCACTAGTGTTCTGGCTTTTTGCATGTCTAATAAATATATTTCTCCAACGTTTCTGTAAGAAAAGAATATTGCATTGTCAGGGTTTGAGAAGCGAGCATTTTCTTATCTTGAGCGTTCCATCTCATGGTTCAAGGAACCTATTGACTTTGGGACTGAAATGCTATGTATTGGATCATTTATAAGAATGAACAAGATATAATGATCACAAATAGTTGCAAATTGTTAATTCACATGCCATGCTTTATGTGTTAATTTTGAAACCTGATTAGATAAATGTGCACATGTATATAAAAGAACAGAATGCAAAGCCCTAGAGAGGGAAGAGGTTGGTCTAAAGGGAATGAAGTGAGAGGAGGGGAAAATTGCAGTTGAAAATTGAAGATCTAAAAAAATTTTTAGTTCTCCTTTTTGACCTGCTTTTAATGGCTGAAAACATGTACTTAATGTTTTTTGCCTTTTCAAGATGAGAAGAAAACAAGGCAAGGAAAATATGCAGAGTGTTTAAGGGCTCACTTTGGAGAAAAAGCACGTGTTTTAGAATTATTTGTTTTAAGAATGGTCTTTCTTTTTATTGTGCCTTGTTGACAGTCTTTGTTTCTGCTTAGCTGTGAGCAAAGCATTCCAGGTCTGTCAGGCCAACCCTAGTGCCTGAAATTGACAGTGGCTCCCAACCCTA
The DNA here is from genome assembly GCF_000296735.1 of Chrysochloris asiatica. Lineage (NCBI taxonomy): Eukaryota > Metazoa > Chordata > Mammalia > Afrosoricida > Chrysochloridae > Chrysochloris > Chrysochloris asiatica. The sequence goes on along the minus strand of NW_006408532.1, from coordinate 25,324,781 downwards.
GTGCCTGAAATTGACAGTGGCTCTGGGTTTCCCAGCAGCTGAATTTGAGCCAGGGAGTTAGTCCAAGGGCCTAGGTTTGAATGTATAGGAGGAGGAAATAAGCACATATGGATGCTTAATTACATGCTGTATATTTAAGTAGCATATTTCTGAAGGAAAAAAATATGAAGTGAAAGAGTTGCCCTGCTAGAGTGGTATTGGTGTGGAGAACTTTTTTTTTTTCTGTTAGATATCCAAGCAGGGTTTTAATACAGACACCCCCTCTTATGAGGTGGTAGAAGTGATAGGGGAATATGACATTAATTTAGAGCCTACACTTGTGGATAATATTTAAACATTATATAGCTTGCTGTCAGAAATACGATCCCTAGATACCTTGTAAGAATTGTTACAGTTCCATGTTCTAGGCTTATTGTTTTTGTAACATATCAATACTAGAGTATCTATACTATGGACATAATATATACTAAATGTAGGTGTGCGTATGAGTATGGATGTGTGACTTCACAAGTTTTTTGAGTTCAGAAGGGGTGGTGGTGGTGGTGGTGGTGATGTGCCATGGAGTCAGTTCTGACTCATAGCAGTATGATGCTTGATTTGTGGCACAAGTGAAGGTGATTGGGGAGGGGTTCCATTTGAGGAACTCTTGATGGTTGTACAGTACTGATGAGTAGACGGAATCTTCCGGTTCCTGCAATAATTGAAACCTATTGGGGCTGGGGTGGGAGTGGCTTGCAGAATTTGTGCACTAGACTGCTAACCATAAGGTTGGCGGTTCAAAACCATCAGCCGCTCCTTGGAAAATCTCTGCATGGTCGCTATGAGTCACAACTGACTACAACTAATGACACAACAACAATAACAATCTTCTTTGCCCGTTGATTTAAATTGAGGAATCACTGGAATATTGATATTATAAAATTTTTTTGAAATCAAATTTTAGTTCAAGGCATGACATTATTTTAGTGGGCTTGTTCCACAGGAATGTATGTGTGGACTCCTGCATTTGTTTACATTGTTGATTAATATTACATGGTTTATATATTAGTAGTATTGAGAAATGAGAAAACAAAAACAATGAATTCAGGCCTAGATAAAATTGTAGCAGTAAAGTTTGGGCTATTTTGACTTATATCCAGTAATTATGCCAATATGTACCAAATTTATTCTATAGTACTTAAATATTTTAGATATTTATTTTTATGTGTGTGCTATTTATTGAATCCTGGAATTTAGTACCATAAGAAATCATATTAGATTAATGAGAACAAGACAATACTTCAAAATTTAATATGATGTCCTCCAGGTGTTAGATTCAAGAATCTAATGATTAAATCCAGAATTTTAGAAACTACAGATAGAAAGCAGATAAAACACTTTAATTTGAGATGTATACATTTATATAGCAAACTGCAGTTGCAGAGCAAGAAGGGACTTGGAAGACTAGCTCTGGTAAATTCAGACCGTACGGAGGATTCATTCTTACAAATCTCAGTAAAAGCATCCTTCTCACTACTTCTCAGGTAGAGTCATTGGATTTATAGTGGGTATATTCATGGAGGAAGAATAGGTGGGTGTATTGATTGCCTGAATTAACCTAAAGGACAGTTGCTGTCTAGAGTGGCTACTCACAACTGTAGAATGAAAAGAACCCTCAATCAGTCCTAATATCATCTCCCTGGAAATACTGAAAATTTTGTCTCTAAGGTTTCTCTGAGTCCTGCTGTGGCACCGGAGGATAAGCACTAGACCAGAAGGTCGATTTGAACTTCACGGTCAGCAGTTCAAACTCACCAGTCACTCCTTGGAAATCCTGTACAGAGTTGCTATGATTCGGAATCAACTTCACAGTCCTTAACAACAACAATGCTTCTTTAAGGACCAATTATTTTTAATTTTTGCTACTTCTCTAACTTCCAACTGTTGAATATGTTTCTCAATGTCAGAATTTATTTACCACATTTTACACAAATGAGTGGCACATGTTATATGGACTTGTGAAAACTTTAGCATGTTTCCTCTGTGTGCTATATGTGTTATATGGTATATATGTTATTTACATGGGCACATTATAGGTAGAACATATGGTAGATGCATTTTCTTGTTTTTTGGGGGGGAGTGTAGTATTTATAGTTTATATCTGAAGAATTAAAATAATAGATTCTTCATAAAAATGAAAACTGTACGTCTATTGCAAAACCTTTCAAGTATGATTTTTATATTGAACCATGTAGATTTATTGTGTAGATCTGTCATATATAATTGTCAATCCAATACTTACTGTGGGCTATTCATGTGGGATCCTTGGCACAAATCTAAACCCTGCTGGGCAGTGAAATGAGCTCTTCTGTACCTATTCAAATATTTTTAGGTAAATTTACAATGAAGAATCAGAGGAACAGTAGCAGTTTGGTAACCATTTTGTTTATTACAAATAATGTACTCACCTCTTTGTCATTTGGAAAACAAAAAAAGTCTCCACTTGTTAAGAGTTGCCCTATGCTCAATTTTCGTAGACTTCCTGTGGACTGTAGTTATGATATCTATTTCAGATGAATTTTTAAGATCCTAAAGCAGCTTTCACAGTTGTGAAGCTGTGTGCTGTGCTAAACTTAGCAGAAGAAAGGAGCAGATTTTTCTTCATGATCCAAGCAAACTTATACTTCTTGGGAAAGAAATTAACAAGATTTTTCCCGAGCTGATTTTGATTCTAGTATGTATATTGATTTACCTTTTGGGGAGATGTTTGTTAACTATTTTGATACCAACAGGAATCTTAGTCGGGTATTGTAGATTGTATTGAGCTCAAAGAATACATCTTGGAAGAGAGAGAAGCCATTTTAAGAAGGTTAAGATTGCTTTCTCTTTAAGAAGGTGGAAGGAAGGAATCTGTTTCCTTTACACTCTGTATATTGGGTTGGGGGAAATAAAAGTATCTGTAGCAACAAATTTAAAGTCTGATTTTCTGGTTGAAGGGGGAGGGCAGTGACATTTTCTAAAGAGAAACTTGCATAATGGATTTTAAGCAATGTTAAGGTCTCTGCAGAATTAATCCCAGGCAAGTGTGAAATAGCAATAGAAGGTAAAATGTGTGATTGTTGGTAATTAAATCTGTGGCAATAACAGGATACAGTAAACAGTGAACGTTTTTTCTTGTTCTGCAGAATGGAGTAACATGAAAGAAAGCTATTCTCAGATCCAAACACTGTTTTGTGTAAACAGCTGTTACTAATAAAATTATAGGAAGTTGTTCGACAATCACCTTTGATTTGTACATTACTGATAAGTAAAAATCTGTCGGATTTCTCATCTACCATGCTGTAAAGAGAAGAAAGAGGACCTGGACATGCTGTTGAAAATGAGCTCATCAATCCTAGGTGATCATTAATCTGGGCTTTACAAGTAAAAATAAGTATCTAAAGTTGAAATGTTGAGAATCCAAATTAGAAGTTGTTAAACAGCCCTGGTTCAACCTAGCCATAATTTCTGAAAAGACTGCAGGCTGTTTAGCTGTAAAATTTTCCTAGTTAAAATTTAGGAACAGATTAATATTATTTAAAAGGAAATACTATGAAAAGGAGCTCTGGTAGCCTAGTGGTTACGAGTTCGGCTGTGAATCACAAGGTCAGCAGTTCGAAACAACCAGCTGCTCTGTGGGAGAAAGATGAGGCTTTCTGCTCCCTTAAAGATTTACAGCCTCGGAAACCCTGTTTGTGGTCGCTATGGGTCGGAACCGACTCGACGGCACTTTACAACAACAACAACAACAACTATGAAAATATTTCAAATTCATTTATTCAACACATACTTTTCATTTACTGGAAATTAAGCATTTTTCACATTTTTTGTACTTTATAGTTGTTAAGTGCCCTTGAGTCAGTTCTAACTCACAGTGACTCTGCATAGGGTTTCTGAGGAGCAGTTGGTAGGTTTGAACTGCCAACCTTGTGGTTCATGTTCAGTTCTTAGCCTATAGTACTATACCAGGAACCCCCCTTTTTTTTTTAAGTATACCAAAAGAAGTTGTTTACAAAATGTTGTCAAATAAGCAAATATTAAGTTCCTGCTATGTGTCTGGCATAAAGAGCTCTGGTAGCATAATGGGTTATGAATTGGGCTGCTAACTGCAAGGTCAGCAGTTCACATCTAACAGTTGCACCTTGGGAGAACCATGATATTCTCTGCTCCTGTAAAGATGTACAGCTTCAGAAATCCTATACATAGTCACTATGAGTTGGAAACAACTCCATTCCACATAACCACCACCACCACCATGTGCCTGACATGGTGCTGTAAGATAAGCATTGGACTGCTAACAACAAGGTCAGTGGTTTCAACCCACCAGCCACTCCTTGTAAACCTCATACAGGGTTGCTATGAGTTGAAACCTACTAGACAGCAACAACAGCCATGTGCTTAATAATCCTGGTGTGGTGCTGAACTGTTAACAACAAGGTTGACTTCTGACCCACTGTAGAGTTCCTTGGAAACTCTAAAGACAGTTGCTGTAAGTCTTAATGGAGACCTGGTGTGATGCTGTAGGTTAAGCTCTGAACTGTTAACCACAAGATTGGCAGTTCAAACCCATCGACTGCTCCTTGGAAACCCTGTATAGGGTCGCTATGAGTCAGAACTGATTTGATGACACTTACACAAACAACATGAGTGTTAACCGACTTGAAGGCACTTAACAACAACAACAGTGTGCACAATAATGTGCTATGTGAGATACCCCTTGTTCTTTACTTGCCAAAAGAAAATGCTACTACCATATTTCACAGTTCTTGTCTTTTCTTAGTTGACATGTTTGTACTGACATGAACTCATGATACTTAAACTTCCTGGCTTTGACTTTTCTGTTGGATCTTGATAGGAAGAAAAATTGAAAATAATCTCAAGGCCATTCTTGGGGGTTTTTGGGGGATTACACAACTGGGAAAAGCAGATGCTCTTGGTAATTTGAACCCCTGACTCTTATATGAATATATCATGTGAGGAACTATTCATGGCCATAAGAGTTGTAGCTTTCTAATAAATGGGAGGCTCCATGAGAACAAAGATGATAGCTCATGCTTGTTGGTATGCCAACATCGTATGGTGCCTTGCTCAATTCCAAGGGACTCAATTGTCAGTAACTGGGATGTGTCTGGGATAGGAAGGTGGTGGAGTGGATGGATGAATTTTTCCCAGAGAAGTAGAGAAATTGGAGGATGTGAATTTAGACTTCTGATTTTCTTGTAATGGGTATCACCCATATGCGTTTCAGTGTTCCACTCTTGGTGTTTTTGTGGGCCCTTTGGGGGCATAGTAAAAGGAATTCCGTTTTATACATGGACTCATTTTGCTTCCATGCTTGTCTCCTGTTCATTCTCCGTGGAGAGTGTTCCACTTGAACATTTTCATAGTGTTTCAGGTTGAACATGGCAGCTTATCCAGCAGTTTGAAAGGAAAGCTGTTGTTACACACACAAGTACTTTGAAACCTGAAAAGCCCATGCACCTTTATTACAGGGATTATCCTGGATTGTCAGCTGTGTGACTGCTTCAGAAACAAAGTAGTTGCTTTAAGGAAGTGTGTATGTAAATGGATTGTAGTGCAGTTGGAAACTAAGATGTTATTAAGGCCATTATATTCTTGAAACCTTGAAGAAGGAAACACTAATAATCCAAAAATAAAAGAAAAAAGACTAGGGTGAGACTTTCTGTTGCAGGAAGTGATAGTGATTTTTCAGAAACATATTCTAGTACGTTTCTAGATGTTATTGTTGTTGTTGTTGTTGTTAAGTGCTGTTGAGTCGGGTCCGACCCAAGTGCTGTCAAATTGGTTCTGACTTATAGCAACACCGTATAGGGTTTCTGAGGAGCGGCAGTTGTGTTTGAACTGCTGACCTTGTGGTTAACAGTCCAGTGCGGATCCTACAGCACCACACCAGGACTCCTTCTAAGAGATAGTCTCGTGGTTTTTTTGCCCCTTTGTAGAACCAAAATCCTGTCTCTTCTCAGATTTGGACAGTCTTTTTCTTGATCACCATCACTTGCTAGAAAAATTGAAACTGCATTTCTTTGGTATATCGGTTTTATGTTCATTTTTCAAACTTTTTTCATTTTAAATTTTTTGCCTCTTTATTTTCTGTGTTTTCTTTTGCTGCCGGGGCAGCCGGTGGCTGACACTTTCTTCACTCACCATGGGTTTACTGGTGACTGTAGCTATCTAGTTGTTTTCAGAGAGTAATGTATCGGTGTTTAGGGCTTCAAATTGGTTCAGTCATTTGCAACACAGTGAAATCAGAACAGATACCAGTTTTTAAAATCTGAGTGTACTGCAGCGATATCTGGAGCAGAAACATTATGGGTGGGAGCTTCAGAAGAGGTGGAGTAAGCCATTTCAAGAATCTGATGTGGAAGATTGGATCATTGCTAGGACTGGGGAGAGCAAAACACATTCACAGTGGCCCAGATGGCTGCTATCTTAGAGCCTGCCATTGTAGTTTCCAATTCTACAAGTCAAGAAATTTGGTTACTATGCAGGGTGTAGAACAGTATTTTTTTCCTGTTCCTGTCATTGTTGTGGTACACCCACATTTTGTAAATTCAAATCCATTCCATTTTCTCCTTGTCTGTCATTACTGAACTGGAAATAACTGGTTTGAAACCATGCAGTGTCTTCTTGTTAAGTACTGTCAAGTCAATTCTGAATTACAGAGACCCTATAAAGAGTTTCCGAGGAGTTACTGGTGGATTTGAACCCACCAATGTTGTGATTTGCAGTTCAGTGCTTATCCTACATGGCCACACCAGGACTCAATGTGGTGTTTTATCCACCCATTATTCAGTCTTCCAGCTATTTGCAAAAAAACAGTTGTCAACATCGATTTATGGTAATACTAGGTGTGTCAGAGTTGAACTGTGTTCCATAGTTTAAAAGTAGATTACTAACCCTTTCTTCTAACGTGCTTCTGGGTGGACCTATACCTCTAATCTTTTGATTATCGGCTGCAGAATGTCTTAACCATTTGTAACACTCACAGCCACCCTATTTGCTGAAACACCTTGTTTTGAGTTGATTTCAGCTCATAGCAACCCTATAGTACAGAGGAGAACTGCCCCATTGGGTTTCTAAAGCTGTAATCTTTATGGATACCAACTGTCACATCTTACTCCTGCGAAGAAGCTGGTGGGTCTGATCTGTCAACCTTTAGATTTAGCAGCTGAATGGTCAACCACTGTCCTGCCAGGGTTCCTTCCTATTTTCTGAAAACCCTTCTATGTGAATACCACCCACCTATTTAGTATCTTGTCTTGCTGTCCTTACCCATACTTAGATGGGGTTCTTTAGTTTCTGGTTTGCATAGTTCCTTAAGATTTAGGGAATTTCCAAGTTAGTGCATCTGTCAAACATCATGCGATTGTGAGCTGGTAGGAGGGGAAGTTGGTTACTCTAATACGTTACAAGAAAGATTTGTGTTTTTAGATGATACCAATTGCCTTTAGCAACATTGACTTTAGTCCACAAAATAAAATATGTACTTTGTTACTGAATAAAATGTGAAATCTACATTCCTTTTCCAGAGGTCAGGTAATTGAGATTGGATCACTATTGCCAGCTGGGAGTTACTGAACCAGTACTGGATAATCTATATCACCAGCTACTGACTGGGTTTCCAAATAGGATGCAGTGCATTTGCTACAGGGGAGGAAGTTGTTGTAGGTATATGTTGCATGATAGTTCATCTTCCTCATTTAATAATGTGAAGGTCCTCACCTCAGTTACTTGAGAGTCTTTAAAACAACTCTTTCTAATTGTGATTCCACTCTTTATAAGGAGGATGACATCAGCTTAGTTTCCTTTACACACAGTCAATCTGAGGAGGTCTTTTGGTTTATTTATTGATATAAAATAACTTGTTTACATAATTTGTGTCTATAGAATATACTGCTTTCTTTGTAACAAGAAATTTACAAATGACAGATATTGCTTTGTTGGCAAAAGACTTCTTCAAGGAAGACACTATATGTGGTCACTTCTATTTGAAATAGAGTGGATATTAGTATTCTTCTCTGTGCCATCATCATTTACCAACAAGTAGTCTTTATGCCATCCTGTTGATCACTTGCTAAGACATCAGTGTTCTGGAGAAGTCAAAGAAAACATGAAGACTTTAAATCATATCTGCATTAAGATTTATAAGTACAAATTCTCTGCAGTGCTTCTGAACATATATGTAACAGTCTTTTTACCTTGCAATGTAAATATACGCATTAAGTTTCTCTTTTTTGCAATTAGTTTTTACACTGTAACAGGATAATTTAGCTGGCTGACCTGATTCGCAATTTTTTTTTTTTTTAAGGTAGCAAGGCAAGGAAGTTTTCTTGCTAGGTGAGTTGATATTTTAGGACATACACTTTTCAGAGCAGTTTCATTATAGTATGTGTTCTTTCTGTAGATGGCAAATGCCATTTTCCTTTTGTCCTAAGAGAGATGACCCATTTCCTGTGACTTATTCTAATAATACAGGGTGATTTTAATTTTTGCTCTCTTACAAGAATGCTGGAGTACTTTGCAAGTCTTTAAATCTCTTGTCTGTGTAACTCTTGTGATATATGAGTGATGGGACTTCAAAAGGTTTGTGGGGAAATTTCCAGCTTTCTTTTAATCCCAGTTTTATACGAATTTTTTGAAGCTCCTTTGTATTTTTGAGAGTTGATAAATCATTTGCCCCCAAAATGGCAGATTGTCTTGGAGAAGGAAGGTCAATTTGGTTATGCAAGTAAATAGTCCTTGTGGATATACACATTGGGTTGTGTATGTATAAAAACCTGTTTTCATGGAATTGATTTCGACTTCCCCATATGTGTCAGAGTAGAACTGTATGCCCTTCATAGGATTTTTATAATGACTGAATTTTTGGAAGTAATTGCCAGGCCTTTCTTCCAAGGTACTTCTGGATGGATACAACCTCCAACCTTTCATTTAGCATACTATTTTATAAACCTTATACTGAAAGGCAGCCTTGGATTCCTGTGCCATCTACCTGATTTTTTTTTCTCCCAACAGAATTAACCATTGGGTGTTTTGTTTGTTTGTTCTTTTCCTTTTTGTATAGAAACTTGTTGAATGTAGAAATTGGACTAAATGATCTTTCAGGCCATTGAGGCTCTGAAACTTCCGTTTCCCCTCTGCAGCTTTGGTGTCTCTGCCAGTTTCTTCCTAAACACAACCCTGGATGAAGACAAGAGTTCCCAGCCCTCCCCAGCAGGAATGGGCTGCACAAAAGAGGCTTACCCCAGAGCATGTGGACAGACTGTGGCAGTGCTTACCAGTGGGGAGGGATGGACCTTCTGAACTCTTTCTAACAGGTCTTCCTCTCTTTTTTCCCCATATGTGATGACTCCCAGGGCGCCACAGGTGCCCAGCCTGTTCCTGGGGACAGAACTGTGAGGAGGGCCCCTGAGTGAGGCATTAGCCTGTCTGTCCAGAGCTCTCCTCTCACTGCCTGGCATGCTGCTGATAGTTTTACCATCTCCGCAGGGAATGGTATCTAAAACCTCCTGTCATATCAGCATGGGGCTCTTGCTTCCTGCAGGAAGGGTGATAGTCTGGGCTGTGCAGAGATAGAACTCTGGAGAAGCAGTGTTCAGACTCCGCTCTGCTCCACTGGGTGTTTTTGTAGATACCCTTAAGGCAGTTTCCTTTGACTCAATGCTTTTTTGTTTTGTTTTGTTTTTTTCCCCTCTTTGGGTTAGAAACATTGTTTTTCATTTACATGCACATAATCTCTGCTGCCCAAGCCCATTCCTGCTATTTTGGGAGAGAGTAGGTTGACTGTTTGAGCCGGGATACTAGGAGTGCCTTATGCCTCAAACTGAAACATATTTGGGAGGCTCTTTTGTATTTGGGCCCTGGGTAATGTAGATGGTTAGAGGGCTCAGTTGTTAAGCGAAAGGTTAAAGGTTTGAGTTTAACTCAGGTACCTTGGAAGAAAGGGCTGGCCGTGTGCTTCAGAAAAATCAGGCATTGAAAGCCCTATGGAGTACAGTTCTGTTCTGTATGTAGTTGCCATGAGTAGGAACTAATTCAACAGCATCTGGTTACTAGTTTGCATTTGGAACTTGTAAGTCCCTTTGTCAGAGTCCTGGTGTGGCACTGTGGGTTTATGTGCTGGACTGCAAAGTTGGTTTGAACTGTAAGGTCAGTGGTTCAAGCTCACCAGCTGCTCATCAGAAACCCTATACAGCATTGCTATAGGTCAGAACCAACTTGACAGCACTAAACATATAAACATAAAAACAAGTCCTTTTGTCAGGGCCTTCCAGGAAAGATTTTGAGTTAGACATTGAGCTTGGATGAGCTACTTTATGTCCATTTTTTTCTATCACTCTGATTTTTTCTCGGGGCTTTCATTGACAATTGCAAAAGAGATGATGGTGGAAATGTTGTTAGTGTTAAGTAATGATTTTTCATACGTTTTTGTTTTATTGTCATGTTATTCTTCTGGTGGCACTGTGGATCAGTACTGGACTGAGAATCAGTACTGGACTGAGAACCATAAGGTCAGCAGTTCAAATCCTCTAGCTGCTCCTTGGAAACCCACTACAGGGTTGGTATGAGTCAGAAATGACTCAATGGCACATGATGACAACAACAACAGTGCTCTTCTGGAGTCTTGGTGTGGCCCTGTAGGATAAGTATTGGACTGTTAACCCCAAGGTTGGCAGTTAAAACCTACCAACCTCTCCTTGGAAACCCTGTACAGGGTTGCTGTGGGTCAGAATCGACTTGATGGCACTTAACAACAGCAATGTGACCTCTGAACTTCCCTCACTTCTGCATGGCCATGATAAGAAGCTGAGGGAAGAAAGAAAGCCATTTCTTGTGTCTGTTGTTTGGATTCTGTAGAAAAGGATTGATGACCAAAAGGGAACAGGTAGACTGTCACCCAACATCAAATCACCTGATTTCACTGAAGGTACCAGGCAGGCTTTTAGCATCTCACGTCTCCAACGTTCTTATTGGCCCATGTCCTTCTCATTATCTTTCCAACTTCAGACCTACTTAAGTATGTTTCAGATTTGGAGTTGTACAGGTACAGGGGAAAAGGAAAACAGTCACAGGGTGAGGGAGGATAATAGGAGACCTGGTGGGACTTAGAAGTAGAAGGTGGTGTTACCAGTAAGGATGGCTACGCTTGTGTGTTTGTCAGACTTGTGTCCTGGATCTGAAGAGCCCAGTCCAAACAGTTGCTTCTTGTCAGCTCCACTACCCTGTGCCTTTTTTCTCTCCATTTGTGGTTTGGGAGATGAGCAAGTGTAAAGAGGACTGGGTGGTATGGGAAAAGTTTTTGTTGTTTGTAGTCTCTCCCATTTTGTTCCAGAGGTGGTTCCATGGGCTAAGCCCAGCACTGCTAGGAGGCAGGGTTCTGAAGAACCATCCATGGCTTCTCCATGTTTTCATGTCAGCTGTTGAAGGTGATGCATCTATGAAAGTACTGTGGACTCTGTTCATCTGATAAGTTGTTAGAATGTCTCTTGAGAGACCCTTGCCCAGGAAATGTGCTTTCTCCTGACTTGCTTCTTCTAATATAGAGCTCCTTTCAACTGCCCAAGGTTATTGATATCTAATAATGATGATTGGAGTCCTGGTGTGGCGCTGTGGGTTAATGCATTGGACTGCAAAGGCGGTTTGAACTATAAGGTCAGCTGTTTCCAGCTCTGCAGAAACCCTATACAGAGTCACTATGGGTCAGAACCGACTCGACAGCTCTTAACAACAACACAATAATAATAATCATTATTAGGTAAGTAATAAGGACTGCCAAACTCAATATTGGCTGTTCAAACTAACCAGCCACTCCTTGGAAGCCTTATACAAGGTCACTATGAGTTGGAACTGATTTGACTGCACATATAATAACAACAACAGCATGACATGTTCTTGCTGGGTAGATTCATACATACTCAGGCAGAGGCATGTAATAAAGAAGCAACTTGTTATTTTTATTTGAGGAAAATCAGCTGTCAATTGGATGGACTCTTTTGCTCTTCTCATTTATGGGCCATCGTGGTGACTGTCCAAGCCCAGGGTATAGACTGTTTTCCAGGATTGCCCAGAGTCCCTAAGCCTATTTCCAATTATAACCATTCAAAACGGCCATACATTTATCCATGATAGACTTGATTTAAGAGAATTTCTTGACTCACAATGGAGACAGATAAATTTTGAATAATTCGGGAGCAAAACTGGTAGTGCTGGAACAAAAGATACTTAAAACCTCCGTTTTCATTATCAATCCCATACTAATGGCTCAAGAACTAATGGATTGTCATACAGTGGCTCTGACCTTGTGGTGTTCTATGCATCATAGGATGTCTTTTGAAATTGTAGTCTCTCCTATTGCGTGTTGGGTCACCATCTAAGATGTGATCCACACAGTAGAAAATGGTGGAGGGAAGGAAACCTTCTTGTAATGCGTCCTGCACATCTTTGGTGAGATAGCTGTAGCTCTATGTTGCTATGACAGTTTGTGATACATTTTGTACTTACTCTATCCCTACGATTCTTGGTAAAGAGTTACATTTTAATTGAAGACTTATGTTGTTGTTGTTAAGTGCTATTGAGTCCGAACTCATAACAATCCTGTATAAGGTTTCTAAGTAGCTGGTGAGCTTGAATGGCCGACCTTTTGGTTCAAATGGCCAACCTTATGGTACAGTGCATTAGCCTGCAGTGCCACATCAGGACTCCAGGGACTTTATAGGGGTTCACTAATACTTCTCTAGGGAAATCCTGACTCCAAATATGTTTTCTTGAAAATTACCAACTACGTCCTTTGAGAAACACATTTTCTATAGGACTTTCCACTCTAGGTCATGCTTTTGGGAACACTCTTCTCTCGGGTTTTTCTAAATCCCAAGAGCCTACCTATGAATTGCCATTCAAATTATAATGTGTCCTTTCCAGAATTAATTAATGCATTGTGCATAGCTTGTACTGAAACACTGGGTAGCAAGATTTATTGTTAATTTTCATTAAAAATAGTCTTCCTTTTTATTGTATAAATGCATCCTCAAGCAGTATTTTACTATTTGAATTTATATTGTAATTTATTCTCACTTTGGGATGAAATAAAAATGAATACTTGAGATATATGTAGATCCTCTGGAGGTATTGTTGACTTTAATAAAAGAGTTTATAATGAGAAAAACTGTTGTGTTTGATTCAAGAAGAGTTGATACTGTTCCACTTAATAATTTTCTTGCATTCTTAAGAAATTTCTATGTTGTTTTCATGTTGACCTTCGAAAGAATGACAATCCATTCTGCTTTTTAATTCGATTAATTTTTCATGTTTTGTTTTTCAGTGATTTTTAAGTTTCAAAATAATGTTAACAGTTTTTTTACACAAAGTTTGAAATAAAAATTTAAAAATTTATTTATAAATTAATCCAAAAATGTATTGAAAAGACACCAATTTATTATAAGAACCATGATTATTTTTTTTTGGCAGAATCCTTTCTAGTCTTTTGTTTCTTGCATAAGTATAATCATAAATCATATATAATTTAATATGTGTTATACACATTTTTTTATGTAGGTATATAGCCTTCATAATAATATTTCAAATGTCTATGAAATATTTTTTCTGAAAGGATGCTAGATTCTGTGCCCTTTTTTTTGGACATTTGGATTTCTCAGAGTGTTTCCATTGTAAAAATAATGCTGTGATGAAATTCTTTCAGGAGGTAGCTTTTTAAAGCACATGCATGAGTACATACACATGTGCACATACATACGTACATACATATATGGTCTTGTTAGAATAGATTCATGAAAGTGTTATTCCTGTTGCTATATTGTTCTTGTTGTTAAGTGCCATGGAATTGATTCTGACCCATAGCAACCCTGTAGAGGGTTTCCAAGGAGCAGTTGGTGAGTTTGAATCACCGACTTTGCAGTTCAAAGGATTTTGTAGTCTGATGCATTAGCCCACTGCGCCACATCAGGACTCCAGCAAATCAGTTCCAACTCAGAGCATCCTTATGTGTAGTAGAAAACCACTATCTAGCCCTGTGCCATCTCTACAATGGTTGTTATGCTTTGAGCCCACTGTTGCTGCCACTGTATCAATTCATCTCAAGGAATCACTTCCTAGGTCAGAAGATGTGGAAAAATTTGAGTCTTGATTACAGATGCCCAAAACACATTCTGAAATAATTGTATGCAATTTGAAACAGAATAGACTTGATAGCAGTAAACAACATGAGCAACATGAGAGAGTAGGGAAAAAGTGGCATATAATTTTAATTTGTGTATATTTGATCGCTAGTGAGGTTGATCGGTTCCCCATATGTTTGTTTCCAGTTGGATTTCTTATTTTGTGAGTTTTTTCTTCATTTCCACTGCCTTTTTGTGAGTTCTGAACATAAAAAAATGAAATTAGCCTTGTGTCATATTTACTGTAAAGAACTTAACCCTAGTCTGTTGTTTTTCATTTTCTTTGTTTTATATTAATGCTGAAAATTTAAATTAAGCTAAATTTGTTGGTCTTTTATTATTTTAAAGAAAAAATATTCGTTTGGCTTAGATACCCCACAAAAGCCAGTTTTACTGCTGTTGGTAGGAAATTAGATTAGATGTAATGTGATTATGTCACTGTTTTATGGGTCTTCTTCTTTCTAAATACATATACATGTAAGTTCACACTATGACATTATTGTAAATTCTAGACAGATTATATAGCATACGTTGTTCTATAGTAACATTCACTGGCATGTAATAGAAGCATCCTGGTGTGGTGCTGTAGGATCAGTACTGGCTGTGAACCAGTGCTGGTTGGCAGTTCAAACCCACCAGCTGCTTCTTGGGGACCCTATACAAATGACATTTAACAACAACAATAACAGGATGTAATGGAAAAATTTCCATGACAATATAAACCTTTAATATCCATATTTATGGCTGTTTAGGATTGCACTGTAAATTCAAATCACACAGTATTGTATTGTAGCCACTTGTACCTGCTCACAAAAAACAATGATATACATTTCCTTTTAACATTGTGTCCAGTTACTTCACTTTGATTCCTTGAAGTCAGCCTTAGTGGAAATATTTACACCGTAGAGATTGGCAGAGACTACAAATCAAGGTTCTTTCTTCCAGGGGGCAGACTGTTAAGGGTTTACCATCATAACAGTATTTTACACCTGACTCTTATTGGTGGAATTTTTAGCTTGATTCAATAATAATAATAACAACAATAGCAACAAAATAATGAAAGACTAGTATAACTCTCAGCACTTGAGATTTATAATAGTTAAGGGAATAGCTATTACTGTCCAAACATAGTGACACAGTTAAACATTTCAATCATACACATACAAGGGGGCTTCAAAAAATCCATTATCTTCTAATTCCATTTTTCCACAAACATTTGTAAGCCCCTTCATATATTTATATTTTATTTTATGTGGAGTCCTGGTGTATGCTTGCTGCCAAAGAAGCATTGGACTGCTGCAGTGATAGTTGTAAGGAATAGATAATGTCTTTGTACGCTTGCTTCCTTCAGATAAATTTCTTAGAGTTGATCATCACCTAAGTGATGGTGGTGGTGGTGGTGGTGGTGATGTGCTGTGGAGTCAGTTACAACACAGAGGGACCCTGTATAGGGTATCCGAGGCTGTAAATCTTTACAGGAGCAGAAAGCCTCATCTTTCTCCTGTGGAATGGGAATGGCTGGTGGGCTCCAACTACTGACATTGTGATTCATAATCCAGTGCTTATTTTACAACATCACAAGGGCTTCTTAGAATGTTTGGGAGTGGTATGCAATTATTTCTAAATAGCTGATTTATAAAAATGAATTAACATATACCACAATTTACAGTTTAGTTTAATTAGGTTTTCTGTTACTTTGATGTCTGTTTTAATAACATATATTCCAGGAAATTGTCCATTTTACTTGGATTTTTTTTTTCATATAATTTTGGTACAGTATTATAATTTTTTTTTGTTACTCTATGTATTGTAATTGTGCCCCTTTTCTTACTTCTCCCTTATCCTTTGTTGTTATGAAGTGCTGTCGAGTTGGTTCTGACACATAGTATCTGTGTATATGGTTTCTGAGAGTTCCTGGGGGGTTTGAACTGCAGACTCTATGGTTAGCAGTCTAGTGCTTATCCTACAGTGCTACACCAGTACTCCTTATCCTTCATTGCATTATAGTTTCTTTTTGTTACTATAATAAATTACAACAGACTTGGTACCTTAAAAGAACACAAATTTATTATGCTACAATTTTGTAGGTCTGAAGCAGGTCTCGTTGGTCTAAAATAAAGGTGTTTTTTAAAAAAATGTGAGTGTGTATGTACAGAGTTCTGGTGGTGTTGTAATATAAGTACAGGACTGCTAATCACGAGGTTGGCTGTTCAAACCTACCAGCTGCTCCTTGGGAGAAAGATGAGACATTTTGCTCCCCCAAAGACTTATATTCTCAGAATCCCTATGAAGGGTTGCTGTGAGTCAGGATTGACTTGATGGCAGTGTGAAGTAGGTGCGAAACAGTTTGTTCCAACTTACAACAACCCTGTGTTTTCAAGGAACAGCTGGTGACCTTGCAGTTAGCAGTCCAGTGCCTATCCTCCAGCACCACACCAGGACTCCATATATAATAAATATATAATGGGACTTTGAAATGTTGAGGAAAATGAAATTAAATGATAATATATATATTTTAAAATGTTTTATTGTGAATTATGTGATAGTTTACATGGGAGAACATTAGCTTTGCATTCATCCTATTGTATATCATTTCATTGCATGGTTATAATCCCCTCCATGCATCATCAGTCAACCAAAGGGTATACCCTGCAAACCTGTCCCCCGGTCATCAGCACACAGACCCTCTCCCTCTCTGGGTCTAAAGTCCCAAGCCACTCCATCTCTTCACATCATCGTCTCTGCCTCTATCTCTGGTGTCACTGCTTCTCTGGGTAGGGTCCTGCTCTCCGCTCTTCTCTCTTGATGGTCCCAGGGATCTCAGCTCCTGGACTGCAAAGTCAATCACTCCCCTCCTTTTGCTACAAAACGTCTATCTTAACGTTTAAACCCTCACAAGCAGTCCTGATAACAGTTACTCACTATTGTATCACAAGAGCAGCATCTCCTTTCATCAGCCCCGCCCAGGCAGAATGGATACTACTCAGTGGACATTCTGCCTTCCTCTGCGCCCTCTGGATCTAGGCTCCGTCTTGAAAGCTTGTAAGCCAGTCACTTCCTGCCTTTGTAGCCTCCCCATTTTGGGTAGCCAATGTCCAAGTTGCCCGTCCCTGTCTACTCTGTGTATGGAGGGTGTGGGAATGATCCTCGCTATAAAGATTTGTTCCCTCTTTTGAGCTACTGCATCCATAGGTGTAGGTCAAGTTCATCAGATTGTATCAGATTACTCTTTTTTTCCTCTTCTTCTAGATTAGCTCTGATCATCCAATCATTGAAGCCAGGTCAAGTGGGTATTATCTGCAATTGTGGGTGTTCTTATGCATAATGCCCTCTCTTATTAGCTGCACACTTCACTCTCCACTCTAGTCCTCTGTGGCTATGTCACTGGTTCTGGGCCCAAGAGTCCTCAGGTCAAAATGATAATGTATTTTTAAATATCTTTTTTACATATATATGATTGAAATATTTGATTTTGGTTCTGTGTTTCTAAAGTATCATCTATTTCCATACTTATATTGTAAATCTGCCAAGTGCTATGAGAGCTACAAGAGTCTTCCATTACCCTGGTGTTTTTGACAGTTTCTTATATTTATAGAGATATTATTTACTTTGTGTATGTAAGTACTCTATTTTGATGTACATAAAAAATACCCATGAAAATGAAATTTTCATCATTGTAGCATTACTTTTTCATGTTAAGTTAATGCTGTTATATTTTGAATTCAGCTGTGTTGAGTGTGTAGTTTTGTTTCCATTTGCTTTGAGAATTGCTCCATTTATTTGCAGTTATTCTTAATGTTCTTGTTGTTGCTATTCTTATAGTATTTTTTAATTTTAATTTTTAAAATTCAACCTAACAATTTTTTCTTTACATAAGTATGCTTATTTTATTTATACTTGTTGATATAATAGATCTGGCTAGTCTTTTTGTTTCTGATTTATTTTATTATATATATTTTTTTCATGGTTTCTTGAAATTCTCTCCCTCCTCTGCTATTTGGTTTGTATTGGGTATATTGTTTTTTTGCTTCAGATCACTTTTTTTTAAATGTTTTATTGTGAATTATGTGATAGTTTACATGGGAGAACATTAGCTTTACATTCATACTATCGTATATTGTTTCATTGCCATGGGTCCAATCGCCTCCATGTATAATCAACCAACCAAAGGGTATACCCTGCAAGCCGGCTCCCCGGTTGTCAGCACACAGCCCCTCTCCCTCTCTGGGTGTAGAGTCCCCACCCGCTCCATCTCTCCACGTCATTGTCTCTGCCTCCATCTCTGGCGTTACTGATTCTCTGGGTAGGGTCTTGCAGTATGCTCTTCTCCCTGGATGGTTCCAGGGACCTCATCTCCTGGACTTCATAGTTAATCACTCTCCTCCTTTTGCTACAAAACATCCACCTTTACATTTCCATCCCTCGCAGTCAGTCCTGATAACTATTATTCACCATTGTACCACAAGGGACCTATCCCCATCTCCTTTCATCAGCTCCACCCAAACAGATTGGATACTACTCAGTGGAGATTCTAACTTCCTGTGTGTCCTCCTGATCTAGGCTCCCTCTTTTTCTTAGTCTTTTACAATAATGGTCTTATACAGTATATCTCCTTTTGTGACTGACTAATTTCACTCAGCATAATGTCCTCAAGGTTCATCCATGTTATCCAATGGCTTGCAGCTTCTTTGTTCTTCAAGGTAGCGTAGTACTCCATTATATGTATGTACCACAGTTTGTTTATCCATTCTTCAATTGATGGGAATTTTGGTTGTCTCCATTTTTTTGCTATTGTAAATAGTGCTGCTATGAACATTGGTGTGTATATATCTACTCGTGTTATGGCTCATATTTCTTGTGGGTAAATACCAAGTAGAGG
>NW_006408532.1:25274697-25301793 GCF_000296735.1 Chrysochloris asiatica | reverse complement strand
ACCTGGCATCCAGCGCATTAACCCTCAGTGCCACACCAGGACTCCTCTGATAACTAGTGGTGTTATTTAAGTTACGTTTTTCAGTTTATCAGCTTTAGAGATGAAATAACATTTATCATCTCTGTCCCATGCACAGTTGAGAAATTTGTTAGGTATACCAGACCACAGATGGAGAAACTTTTTCTGTAAAGAAAAAATAAAAAATAAAAAAATTCTGACTTTGTGGGCCAGTAGGTCTCCATGGCAACTGTTCAACTATGCCATAAACAATTTGTAAATGAATGCAAGTGGCTATGTTAAAATAAAATTCTATTTACCGTAACAGGCAGCAAGCTAGACTAGGATTTAATTTACCAACCTCTGATATATATTACTTTAGTTCTCTGCTTTCCCTGGCATTTTATTAGCATGTCCTGAATATTTTATTCCTCCTGCGAATTTCAGACAGGTTAGCTCTACCATGTTTGAAACAGTTCTCTAAAATTTGATGGTTAGTAATAGTATTCCATTAACATATTTTATTTTATATGTAGATTTTATTTTATTTTATTTAACTTCTCAGTAACAACACTGGATATATCCAACAGTAATACTCTTATCTGAACAGCATAAAATTATCCATGGTTAAGCACATTTTCCTGAAGATTTAAGTAGGTTTTGTCAAGTTTCCCCCTTTAACTTGTTGATAGTCATTGAAAGACTAACATATAGAAGACGGAAATGATTTTAATTTGAATATAAAAAGTATACTTGTGCCAAATGACAAGTGTACTGGTATTCAAGATCATTTCCAAGTTCATTTTATTCTATACTTCCAATATTCCCATCTTTGCCTTTCCCTCTATTCTAATTACAGCTCTCTGACTATTCAAATTCAGTACATCTGATGTTTTAATCCTGAATTGGTTTCCTTTTCTACTTATTGTTTGCACTTGCCGGTCTATAGTGTTTTCTGCCCATCTTTGCAGGCATAGAATGTATTTTGATCTTGCAGTCCATGTTCTTTTAGCATTTCATAAATACTTCCATGAAATGCTTCTACTTTCACAGAGTTCATTTATTTTCATAGTTTCTAAAACCTTTCATCTTTGATTAACATTTTAAAGAAATCTTTTGTACCAGATTTGCCCAGTGTAGTATGTTGTTTGACTTCTTGACTGTTGCTTCCTGCGTATTGATTGTGCATTCCAGTAAAATGCAATCTTTGACAATTGCAGTGTTTTCTCTGCTTATCATGATATTATTTATTGGTCTGTTAATGAGATTTTTTATTTTTATTTTATGTCAGTGTGTGGTCCATACTGAATACTGAAGGCTATTGTCTGTTCTTCACCAGTGTGTTAAGCCCTCTTTGCTTTCAGCAAGCAAGGTTGTGGTGGGTTAATGAATCTTTCTCCAACAGTGTTGCCATGGCCTTCTTTATATAATCCAGGTTCCTAGATTATTTGCTCATCATTTAGATTGAATAAGTATGGTGCTAAGATACAACCCTGACACACACCTTTCCTGATTTTAAACCACACGGTATTCCCTTGTTCTTTTCAAATGACTCCTCCTGTTGTTTTTACAGATTGTCCTCATGAGCAC
The DNA here is from genome assembly GCF_000296735.1 of Chrysochloris asiatica. Taxonomy (NCBI): domain Eukaryota; kingdom Metazoa; phylum Chordata; class Mammalia; order Afrosoricida; family Chrysochloridae; genus Chrysochloris; species Chrysochloris asiatica. The sequence continues at coordinate 25,300,206 of NW_006408532.1, read as the reverse complement.
AATTAAGTATTCTGGAAAGCCCATTCTTCTCATTTGTATTCATAATTTGTTATGATTCACACAACTGAGTGCCTTTGCATAATCAAGAAAACACAGGTAAACATCGTTCTGGTATTCTCTGCTTTCAGCCAAGATCTGTCTCACATCAACAATGATACCTCTGCTTCCACATCCTTGTGTGAATGCAACCTGAATTTCCAATAATTTCCTGCCAATGTACTGCGGCAACAGTTTGTGAATTATCTTCAGCAAAATTTTACTTGTATGTGATATTAATGATGATATTGTTTACTAATTTCTACATTCTGTTGGATCACCTTTCTTTGGGATGGGAACAATTATGGATCTCTTCCATTTGGTTGGCCAGGTAACTGTCTTCCAAATTTCTTGGCATAGACAAATGAGCACTTCCAGTGTTACATTGATTTGTTGAAACATTTCCATTGTTATTCTGTAAATTTCTGGAGCCTTTTTTTTTGCTGGTGCCTTCAGTGCAGTGCAGACTTCTTCCTTCAGGTACCATTGGTTCTTGATCATGTGTTGCTTCCTAAAATGATTGAACATTGACCTATTCTTTCCTTGTCTTTGATTTTGGAGAGCTTGATTATTACATGTCTTGGTTATTTTCTTTTGGGGGTCTATCCTTCCTGGGCTACCTTCGGCTTCTTGAATGTTTACCATCTCATCTTTCAAGATATTAGGGGAATTTTCTTCCAGAAGCTCTTAAACTATATCCTCTGTGGACGTCTCTGATTCTTCCTGTTCAAGAATGCCAAGAATTCTTAAGTTGTTCCTCTTCATGTTATCCAGCATGAATCTTAGACTCTCTTCATTTTTTAAAAAAACTTTTTGTGCTTACTCTTCTATCTTAGCAGTATTGAGAGATTTGTCTTCCAGCTTGCTGGATCTGGCTTCCATCTCTTCGATTCTGCTCCTTTCCCCTTTCAGTGTGTTGTCCATTTCTGATATTTTTTTATTAATCTTCTGGATGTCTTTTTGCAGGTTTTGAATGGTTTCCAATGCAGTATGGATCTTGTTTGATTGCTCTTGTAGTACTTTCCTGACTTCTTCGTTGTTTTCTTCCACCCCTTTTTGGAGCATTTGAATTTGTTTCCATATCCTTCTTCTAAATTCCTTTTCAGGCAAATTCAAAACCTGGTCTTCCTCTTCTGGAAAGCCTTTGTCTGTCTCCAGCTCCTTTGTCTCAGTTAACTCTTTTCTGTTTTTGGACATGTTTTGAGATATTCTGTTGTTTTTTATTGGTCATTTCCAGTAGTTATGTGAGTTTTTAATGCTTAAATGGATGTTTGTTGCTGTGTTATTAAGCTTACTGGGTGTCTCCTGGTGGTTATGATCAGGAGATAAGCTTCCCTTTTTGCATGTAATGCTTAGCTGCTGTTATTGTCTCTTGTCTCAGTGGTGGAATATTATGGGGTATGCTTGTAGCTTGGCTATATGGCTACAATAGCTGTCTCTTCTTGGGTAATGTAGGGAGAAAAAGCTCCCACCTCCAGGAAATGTGTGTGATCAAACGGACCAAAAACACAAGTAATATGAAAGTAGAGGCAAAAAACACCACTTTGAAACAAAAATAAAACTGTGACCAAGTGGCCAGTTGCCTTGCTACAGAGGCAGTGAGTGTGCACCGTAGAGGCCTCCAGTTGTGGGTGGGGGTTTCCATTTGCTCAGGCTCCTCCTGTAGTCACCATCGCAGAGGTGCGTAGATAGATATTGAGAAGTTAATGGGAGAAAGACTGTTGGCTGTTTTTGTCTCTGAAGGTCAGTTAGGTATCTGCCGTGTGCACAGCGTAATTCTCGAGATAGTTGTGCCCTTCTATGTTGGGGTTTTACAGATTGTTCATATGGTTTGTCTGTTAGGCCTGACAGGCCTGCTTTTTTCTTGCTGGATATGCTGGAATAAAGGGTCCTGCACAAGTTAATTTTTGGGCTGCGACCCAGAGACTGACATCATAAGCAGTCACCAAAGAATTTGCCCTTAGATCCGATAGGGCTCTTTCTCTCTGTCACGCTCTTATGGACTTGTTTAATATTCTTCAGCTTTAGCTTGAATTTACATATGAGCAATTGATGGCCTGTTCCAAAGTCTGCCCCTGTCTTGTGCTCACCAGTGATATTGAGTGTCTCCATTGTCTTGTTCCACAAATGTAACTTATTTGATTCCTATATATTCCATCCAACAAGGTCCATGGGTTTTGCTGAATACTTATTCTGTTCCCAACCATCACATTCCTGTTACCAGTTATTATCTTGATTGCATGTTTGAACAATTTAAGACTGCAGAAGTTTGTAAAAAAATCTTTAGTTTTTCATTTTTGGCATTAGTAAGGTTTGTGTGTAAACTTGAATAATAGTCATAATAAGTGGTCTTCCTTATAGGTGTATCTTTATTATCCTGTCACTGACAGCATTGTATTTTAGAATTTGAAGTATTCTTTTTGATGAATGTAGCACCATTCCTTTTCAGTTTGTCATCCCTTGCATAGTAGACAATATGACTGATTCAAAATGGCCAACACCAGTATATTTCAGCTCACTAAAGCCTAGAATGGAATCCTGGTATGGCACTGTGGGTTAATGCACCAGACTGCAAAGCCATTTGAACTGCAAGGTTGGCGGTTCAAGCTCACCAGCTGCTCCTCGGAAACCCTATACAGGGTCGCCATGGGTCAGAGTCAACTCGATAGCACTTAACAACAAAAGCCTAGGATATTGATTTTTATTTGTTCCATTTCATTTTTGATGACTTACCATTTTTCTAGATTCATACTTGGTACATCCCATGTTCCAATTATTGATGTCTATTTTACCTGGTTCTTTTAATTTTGAGTTGTGCCACATCAGGAAATGAAGGTCCCGAAAGCTTTAACTCCATTCAGTTCATTAAGATCCACTCTATGATTGGGCAGCTCCTCATATATTGTATTTCTGTTTTTCTTCTACCAGAGCTATCAACTGCCCTCTAATTATTTCATTTCTTCATTCTTTTTTTGGGGGGTGTTACTCGATTAAATCTGTTACTTTTCATCTTGTTCTCCTTTTTAAGCTCCTATTTCAAATACTAGTTTGTTTTTTTCTTGGTCATACAAAGCATTTAAAGTTTCTTTTTACCTTCAGTTTTTTTAGAGTTCATCTTCCAACTTCTTCTCATTTTGTTTTTTCTTGTATGTCTTGTCTTCATTTTTCCTTAGGAATGTTCAAAAGGTGAAATTTCATTGATTCGACCTGGATCTCTTTCTATCTTTTCTCTTTGCAGTGTACTGAAGGGTTGGAAGATGATGGTATATATTCGATTTTTAGCTGTTCAGTTGCTTGAGTAGAGCACTGTAGGAAGGGCAGCTTCAGGCTACGTGTTTTCCTTGCTCTTAATTTTGTTGTATCTTCGAACCAATTTCATTTGTTCCTTCAATGTGTAAAAGAGCCACTTTAATGAGAAATTATTTTAAATGATGGGGGTTTTGCTGGAGAAGTCCAATATTCTGTTGGGCTTTTTCTCTGCTTCCCTAGACCATGTTGCAAAATGGGCTTGCTTCTAGCGTTCCAATCCAGTAAGCCAAGTCATTGGGGAAACATCCATCAGTTGACTGTATTGCTTTTCTTTAGCCCTCTCACTGCTAGTATATACATAGTTGATGCAGTGAAGTATTCTTACTCTCCCACATTGGAAGATGCTTGGGTGCCTTTCAGAATGTTGGCTACTTGCTTTCTTTCAGCATTGTGCTTTATTTATTTGGTCCATTTCTTATATCACTTTGGGTTGATAGGTCTGTAGATGAGGTTTTTCCACCTACATTTGTTTTCTTTCTCTTTTTTTTTTTCATTTTCATGAGTAGAAGAAACATTATTGTTTTTTCTTTTTTTAAAGCACTTTACCATCTTTCCAGGAAGTCTGCTTTATGAGTCCTGATGACTATAATTAACACATGTGAAGTCTTTTATAGAGAGTTATAATTACGGAATCTCAGTTAAGAATATATTGTACAGTCCAATCTTGCAGCCCGTACTTGAGTCACCTCTATAACATCCATCAAGTTGCTGTTAATTCGGTTCCCCCTACATTCAGTGGTGAGAACTTCATCTTCCAAGGAGAATTAATTCTGCCTTTGGTCATCTGTGTTCGTTAGAAATTTTTTATGTATAGAGCTGAAATCTGCCCTCTAACTAGCTTAGGGATACTGGGGCACTCTCATCCTTTGGAATGTGTCAACATTTCCATATAATTGGCGTTAACCTCATGACATTCCTAGGGGTTTTTTGTTCTTTATGTAAAACACCATGAGTTCTATCAATAATTTCTCATAGGACAGGAATAAGATCTTGTTCCTTGTCATTCTAGTCGTTTTCCTCTTAAAAGAAGAGCAACAGAACCCAAAATGGAGACTTTTGCTTGAGGTTGATGGAGATAGAGTATGTCATATTTCTATATTTTCTACGAAACGGAGGAATTTGTGACTCTAGAAATCTGTCTGTACACCATCCCAAGAAGGGTAGCAATTCTGAGTACAAAGGACTCTCTCCAGCTTTCTTCATCAGTATCGTGATTATTCATATTTATTATTTTTCTCAATAAACAGTGCATCACTCACCGTGTTTTTGATATGTGGTCATCTGTGATCTGCAGACAGTCTTCAGCATTTGTGAACTTTCCTCTGTTGTGTATTTACATGGATTGTTTTTCTCAGTTTATGTGAATGCTTACTCCTGTTGGTTTTCATCTTCCTTCTCAGGGAACATCCTTACAAAGTCAAGGTCATTTAAACTTTTTTCTAGCTTTTACATTTGTAATCCTACTCAGTTCATTCTCAAAGGGAAATAGATGAACCCGTTTTAACTAGATTCATGAAGAATTACATCAGGAAAAAAGTATTTTTGTGAATGTTGTGGGTAAAGATAGGGCAGGGATTAAATTTCAGGACAGATCCCCATAGCCCATTTTTCAGTATGAATCTTTGCTTTTCAATTTGTTCTTTACTTGCTTAGTAGGTATAATGCCAAAAATGTACTATGTAAATTTGATGTTAATATTCAACTTGTGTTGGTACAAGGGAGATTAGCAATATCAAGAGAGGGACATCTGCTTTTCTTTCCTTGACTCTCGTCTGGTCTCCTATCATGGTTTGAAATTAGAGTTTGGCCAGCCTGAGCGTGCTTCTCATGGTCTTGTGGCATTCTGGAACCCCAGCACTATACACGTGGGTGGTCTGTCTTAATCTCCTTACTTACTCATTGAAGTCTAGGTTGCCAATCAGTCCATAATAACCATAGTTCTTACAGAGAAAAAAAGCATTTTCTTTTTCCTTTTCCTCTGAAATCTCATTTCCATGTAGAAGAAAAAAGAAAAAGTTATATATTTTTTGAAAAGTGAATTTCATTTGGCACCTGTTTGCTTTTCAACCAAATTTCTCCCCATTAAGTAGGCAGATCTTAGCAAGAGAAAGCCAGGTTATAAGTCTGTATACTTCCTGTTACAGAATTTGACATCATGCCAACATTTAGTGTTGATGTGTAAATTTTCTCATTTAGGAAACTGGATAAATATGTGTATTTGTGTTAGTTGCCATCAAATTGATTCTGACTCACTATGACCCCATGTAGAACAAAATGAAGCATTGCCTAGTTCTGTGCCAACTTCATTGTCATCGGTATTCTCCAGTCCACTGTTGTGGCCACTGTGTTTTTTGAGTGCCTATAAAGTCCTGGTGTGGCGCTGTAGGTTAATGCACCAGACTGCAAAGCTGTTTGAACTCCAAGGTTGGTGGTTCAAGCTCACCAGCTGCTCCTTGGAAACCCTATACAGGGTCACTATGGGTCGGAACTGTCTCGACGGCACATAACAACGACAACATATGGTTTTTAGAAGTAGTTCACCAGTCCTTTCTTCCTGGATACATAAGTGAAATTGGTATTATACAATGTACGATGTGATCGTTGGTTTCGTTGGTAAGTGCTGTCAAGTCAGTTCTGAGTCACACGGACTCTGTATAGAGTGTCCTAGACTATAAAACTTTGCACGTGTGTGGTACGCCTCATCTTTCTCCTGAGTAGCAGCTGGTTCACTGGAACTGCTGACTTTGTGGTTCACAGCCCAGTGCTTAACCTTACAGAGTCACTGTGCTCCGTTTTATGTGATTGTTTTAATATGAAATAAACTCATTTCTTCCAGTTGGATAGTGGTAGTAGTGAGGGAGGGGAAGCAGTTTGTAGTAAATAGTTCTGGTTCTTTCATAAAAAGAAAGAGAGGAGGAAGATAGCCTTTCCTTTTAAATGAGTCTTTGCCTATATGATTGTCAGTTACCAGTGGAAGACCTTATTTTAAACCAGACCCACTGCCTTGGAGTCACTTCCGATTCAGTGGCCCTGTAGGATTGAGTAGACCTACCCCTTAGGGTTTTCAAGGTTGTTACATTTTTATAGAAACAGACTACTTCATGTTCTCCCTTGAAGTGGCTGATGGATTTGAACCATTGACTCTTAGATTAGCAGCCCAATACTTAATTCACTGTGCCACTAGGGCTCCTTTCTTTCTTCATAGCAGGGCCATACTGATTCCTGGACAGTAGACAGTCCACTTTTAAGAACTTTCAGCAGAAAATGTCCCCTTGTGAAGATTTTAGCATGTTACCTTGGAAGGGCAATTCTTTTCCTCTATTTGTGGGACTATACAGTGAGCTTTCTGGCTTTTCTCTGTCATGGAATCCTACCTTGTTGGAAAAATGGGCTTGTTGCTGTCAGCTATGCTAACATTGGGCAATGTCATTTCGTCATTAATTTGCTGACTATTATTGCCTGTCAAAATGCCTGAAATAATTTTTGTTTCCTTCTCTCCACCATGAGAATTATTCTTTGACACGTTTGGCATTGACACCAATGTTTTAAAATTGTTCTGTATCTGGATTTACAACAAGGCACATCATCCTCGATCCAGTTATATTTAATAAGATTTTTGTATACATTTCTGGAGGTTTGAGTCTTGGAAGCCAAGCCAGATTTTTTTTTGGTCTGTAAACGTGCAGCTACATACGGATTCATTTTGGCTGTTTTCCAAGTTGTGTTTTCAGAAGGTGAGGATTGGGACTAGAAGCTCCCCCTGATTTACCAAAGTGCTGTGTAAGGAGCTGTTTTCATTATAGTAAATATGCTTCTTGTGTCATTTTAAAGGAGCCTGGTGGCACTGTATATTAGACATGGGACTAACTGCTAACTTCAGGGTTGGTGGTTCAAACCCACTAGCCGCTCCATGGGAGAAAGGTGAAGCTGTCTTTTACCATAAAGATTTATAGTCTTAGAAACCCTATAGAGAGGGTTGCTGTGAGTTGGAATCGAATTGGTGGCAGTGGATTTGCTTTTGGCTTTGAATATATCATTTTAGTGATAAGGATTCCTTTTAAGAGAGGAAAAAAAATGTAGTTGTGCTGACATTTACTTTGAGCACATGAAGCCTCCTTCATATCTGTTGAAATTGAAATTTACAATGCATTGTTGCATGAGTTTTTTCCCAATCCTTTTTTTGTCTGTTCTTGCATATAAATGTTTAGAACCCAGGGCAAATCAGATGGTGCAGAGGCTGCTTGTTCTACCCACCCCCACCCCATCTTCCCTGTTTTCCAGTAGGTGTCTTGCTTAAGCAGTGAGGATGCCGTGGATCTATCTATTCATGCCTGAATCTGTGTTTATAAAATTGTGTGATTTCTTCTGTTAACATTGAAATATTTATTTGGGTCTAAAGGCTTTCATTTTCATAAGTGTCCATTGTTTTCAGAAAAGGGAAAAACACTTTTTTTGCATTGTACTGTACTGTGATTTGAAGTTTTTTTTTTTTTTTTTTTTGTAGCTGAAATGAAAGATAAGGGACAAATGTTAGTGCTCATTATTTTATTAGCATGCTTTCCCCCATTATAATTGTTCCTGGCTTCTTAGCCCACTGGAGGATGAATAGGTTAGAAGCAAATTTACACTGGCCTTAAAACCATAAAGTCAAGAGTTTCTGTCCCAGTGCTTTTGAGGCACACATGTAATCTATGCCTGTGAATTTAAAATCAATCTTTGGAATAGTGTCCTAGAAGAATCTGCATTGGCTGCATGTTCTGGCAAAGACAACAGTTCTAGGTTGCAACCAATGTTAGTTTATCTCTCATTTTCATGAGGAATAATGTCACACGTTGTTGTTGTTGTTGTCAGGTGCCATCGAGTCAGAAACGACTCATAGCGACCCCATGCACAGCAGAACGAAACAATGTCCGATCCTGGGCCAACCTCACTACTGCTGCCACACTTGATTCCATCGATGCTGCCACTTGGCCAATCCATCTCGTTAGGGGTCTTCCTCTTTTTCTCTGACCCTCCGTCTTACCCAGCATGACATCCTTTTCCAGCAACTGTTCTCTCCTGACAATATGTCCAAAGTATGAGAGATGAAGTTTAGCCATCCTGGCCTCCAAGGAGCCCTCTGGCTGCACTTCCTCTCAACGTCACACGTACTCACTAGAAAATGTGCTGAAATTTACTCCTGACTGCTCAAGAAATGCATCCAGGAACCTCATGTGATCTTTTACACCTTCACAGCCAAGGTCCTATCTATGAGGTTAGGAGCTCTGGTAGTGTAGTGTTATGAGTTGGGCTGCTAACCTCAAGGTCACCAGTTCGAAACTACCAGCAGTTCCTCCCGAGAAAGACCAGGCTTTCTGCTCCTGTAAAGAAGCCCTATGCAGGGTTGCGATGTCAGAATCAACTCTAGGATATACAACTACCACCACCACCTCAGTAGTTAAGGAAATTGTGCATTGCATTGCAGAATCTACAAAGGGAAGTCTCAAGCCTAACTATTTGCTGAAGATATGTATTTATTTTTCTCCAATGAAGAAAGTTTTAAGTTAGCTCACATGTATAAACATCTCAGCTTCCACCCCAACTTTGAAGTGAATTTACAGAGAGCAGATTTCAGGAGACCTTAAGTCAAGCATTGCTTATGAAAGCTTGATAAAATAAAAGAGAAAATTACTTTTGTAGTTTAAATGAAGGTTAGGAATGTTTTAGCTCTGGGGTTGCAGATGATTTATTATTTGGCAGGACCAATTAGATACATTCTGAGAAGTTGGGGTGGGGAATGGGAGAGATTAGTTGGGAGGAACAGTGGTAGGTTTACTCTTTTTGGTCTGTGCAAGTGTTTGCTCTAATATTTTTGTGTTTAAAAGGCAGTTGGGTTTTAAAAAGTTTTTAGTTTTTTTTTTTTTTTTTTTGTATGGTTTTATATGATAAGCACTAGACTGTGAACCACAAGGTTTGTGGTTCGAGCTTGCCAGCCACTCTGTGGGAGGAAGATGAGGCTTTCTGTCTGTACCCACCAAGATGTAAAGCCTCGGAAACCCTAGACAGGCTCGTTATGTGTTAGAACTGACTCTAAGTCACTTAACAACAACAACATAGCTTGGTGGAGAAAGACAATTCTTAGTGAATTTTAGGATCTTGTAGGGAAAGGGGCAAGACATGTTTTTTTCTACTGACCTAACTGCAGTTAGTTGGAAATGTGTAATTATGTTTCTTATTATATATACATAATGAATTTGTTTTAAAACCTGAAATTAGCTGACAGGTTAGAACAAATGTATTCTTATATTTCACATACCCAGCATTGCCTCCAAATATACCTATTTTTGATAATTCTCATCTGGTAAGTGGTCAGGGAATTTAAATGAATAGCTTGATTAGAACTCAGCCTCCAGGGATCCTTCTATGAGTGTGACTGTAGAAAAGTGTATACACAGGAGATCTGGGACTTTTCTCCTGAGAGAGGCCTGTTTTAAGGTTGGCCTTTGGCTGGCTTTCAGGATCTTGAATTTCGGGCAGATTTCCACTATTCCCTGATGGTAGTGGCTCATGATGTATGAGCAGTATAGTTAATTTCTGCTGGAGACCTAGGCAGAGGTAGCAATAGTAATTAGGTGCCATCAAGTTGGTACCAACTCATAGCGACCCTGTGCACAACAGAATGAAACACTGCCCAGGGCTGGGCCAACTTCACAATCGTGGCTAAGCCTAAACCCATCACTGCTGCCACTGTGCTAATCCGTCTCGTTGGGGGTCTTCTTCTTTTTCTCCACTTTTCCTCTACTTCACCTAACATGATACCATTCTCCAGGGATTAGTCCCTCCTGATAATATGTCTGAAGTATCAGAGACGAAGTTTGGCCATCCTGGCCTCCAAGGATCACTCTGGCTGTACTTCTTCCAACACAGATCTGTTGATTCTTTTGGCAGCCCATGGCACTTTTAATATTCTCCTCCAACACCATAACTCAAAGGCATCAGTTCTTCTACGATATTCCGTATTCATTGTCCAACTTTCGCATGCATATGAGGTTATTGAAAACACCATGGCTTGGGTCAGGTGCACCTTAGTCCTCAAACTGACATCTTTGCTCTTGAACACTTGAAGTCATGTGCAGCAGATTTGTCTAATGCAATATAATACATTGTTTGATTTCTTGACTGCTGCTTCCATGAGTGTTGATGGGCATTTTACATGCGCTGATGTTGCTTCATCTGCTTTAGCAGATGTGAGTATGACCATCTGTTGAACCATCCTTGCAATGAACCATCCAACTTGGGGGTGGTCTTAGGGATCCCTACACAAACCCCACCAACTCTTGAAAAGGGTTCAACCAGGTCCATGTGGAATGCTGTGGATCAGGTGTGTGCAGGGAAGCATGTCCTATGTACCCTGCTGGGAGGGGAACACATATAGAAATGATGTCTGTGAAACTCTATGAGCAACAAAGTACTATCTGAATGTGCAACAATGTTGTTAGTTTGCTTCTTAAATAACAGGTTTTGGCTACTGCTGTGAGTCAGACATTATTATGTATACATAAGAACACTCAGTTATTTACCTTCCAGGTAGTATTGGGCCTTTCTCTAAATTCAGCCAAACAAATCCCAATTTCTGAGCTGACAAGAGTGGGTAGACCGGGGGGCGGGGGGGCAGATCTAAACACCAAAGTCCATCCTTCCATATTTTTCACATTGCTTTTCTTAAATGATTGGTTATGCTTCTGTTCTATTCAGACTGTGCATTATTCCACATTAGTTGCAAAATAAAGATTGAGTATCTTCATGTGTCACCGAAGTTCCTCTTGTCCCATCCTTCCATTTAGGCCATATTTGTTACTGCTTGCCTTTATGTGTCTGAAGTTCTGGTGAAATTTGGGCACTAGTACTTTTCCTTCCCTTCCTCTTCTACACATCTTTGTTGCTACTCTTCCCCTCCTCCAGCATATGTTTTTCTCCCTCTCTGCCTTTAAGAACCCTGCCTGCTCTCCAAAGCCCACTTACCCACCTCAACTTCTACTTCTTCCTCAGCATCGATGCTCATCTCCGCTGCATTAGAAGGAGTTGCTTTTGTACCGCTGTGGCCCTTTTTTGTTGTCCTATGTGTGCGTGCATTACTTACGTTTAGGAAGTCTCGATAGGACAATGGAGAAGGGAGATAGCTACGGCAAAAAAAAAAGGCAAGAAACCCAGCCCACTGGTGTGGATTCAATCACAACTTGTTTCAACCCTATAGGACAGAGTAGAAGGCTCCATAGGCTACATTGTTCAGGGCTCTAAATCATCAGAAACACACTGCCACACCTTTCTCCTGTGGAGGGGCTGGTGGGTCTGAATTCCACCGATCTTTTTGTTAGCAGCCAAGCGCAGCCACCAAAACTGTTGAGTTGATTTGGCAGCCAGTAGAAGGTGAACTATTTAACCAACTACAACTATGGGCAGCACTGTAGGACAAGCATTGGACTGCTAACTGCAAGTTTGGATGTTCAGACCCACCAGCCGCTCCTTGAAAACCCAATACAGGGTCTCTGCGAATAGGAACTGACTCCTGGTATTGTTGATACACTGCCTTTTTGTGAAAAATGATGTTATAAAATTAATGCTTCTGGAGAGGGAGGGAGCTGGGGTATTTATATATCTACTTTGGATAGTCATTTGGGTTTTTTGGGTGGTGTTGATTTCTACCACCTTTAGTGTATTGGTGATTATCTCTGACTTGGAGAAAAGACCTCAAACAAAGAGATGCAATTTCCTCTAAATTGATAAATCTATTTTATTTTGAAGTCTTTCCTTCCCAAATTCCATTTTCCCTTTGATTAATAAAATTCCCCATTTTAAAAGACTTCCCATAATATGGAAATCTTTGTGGATGTTTTGCATAAACCAGTCACTAAGTATTTACTTTAAGAGAAGGAGCCTGTGTTGTAGAACTTTTTGGCTGCGAACCAAAATGTTGAAGATTCCATTTTACCCAGAGGGTACATCAAAGGAAAGCCTAGTGGTCTGTTTCTGAAAATTCAGCCATTGAAAGTCCCCTGGAGCACGGTTCTACTCTGATACACATGGGATCAAGGAAAATGTGTGGGTTTTTGTTGTTGTTGTTGTTATTTTTAAAAGACCGCCTGTGTATCTCCTGTGTATAAAACGTAGCACTTGCCTGAAAGGCAATGTAAGATTTTCTTTTTAAGACCTCAAAGGTTAATCATGTAGGTGGGAAGAAAAAAAAATGAGTCAAAGTGAGAAAAAAAACTGATTGTTAGTTTAGGGATATTGAATGGCAATTGAGATGTTTTCGTTTAGTCAGAATTTCAAGTGTTTCTGCTTGTTGTCAGACTGTTTAAGTTGTGGGTTCAAATTTCTAATTGAAAAGGTAGTCACTCTCAGACTTCAGGAAGTCATCTAGGAGCATGATTGTGGACTGGCTTGATTGTTGTTGTTAGGTGCCTTTGAGTTGGTTCTGATCCATATTGACCCTGTATAGGGTTTCCTAGAAGTGACTGGTGAGCTTGACCCGCCAACCTTGTGGTTCAAACCGACTTTGCAGTCAAGTGCATTAACCCACAGCGCCATACCAGGACTCCAGTGTGATTAGGGAATGGTATTAACAAACACACACTGTATTCTAGTGGGACCTTGAAAAGTAGACATTCTTAGAAGAAACTGTCAGAAGATCCAGGAGATTGCAGCCATTGTTTGCCTCAACACCCAAGGTTTGGTTAGGTGCCTGAATGGGACCTAATGTTAATGGAAGATTCTTCTTGTCTGTCAGTAAAACCACCAACCAAATGAGGAGTCGTGATTCCCTTTTGGCAAACCTTTTTCTTCTTGTTCTTCTAGATGAATCTGTAAATATTTCAAGTATTCATTTCACAATCTTGTTGCGTATGCCTCCCATCTGGCAACTGACAAGTAGCATCATCTCTTTCCACAGATCCTTTCTCTGAGGTGGCTCAGGGGAGTCAATAATAAGGGGGTTGCTTCTCGGTGAAACATTTGGAAAGGAAATGTGCATCCCTTTGATTGTTTCTCATTGCTTACCGAATGGTATGTCTGCACAATGGTGAAAGTAAAAGGGATGCGAAGAAAAAAAAGTACAGATTATTGAAAAATGGTACCAGTTTTTCCAAATGCTTGTCTCTGGATAAATGTTTTAATCTTTTTACCTGATGATATCCTTCCACAATTGTGATATTACTTGAACCATGGGGAAGTATGGTGAAACAAGCAAGTGAAGTGGCCCAGGGAGGTTATTTGAACTGGTGGAGCAGAATCTTCTAAGTTTGAATGTTTTTGCTGTTTACCAGTCTTGTAACCTTGGTTGAGTCCTTATGGCCTTGGAGCAATGATTCCTTTATTTGTACATTAAGGAAAATAGTATTTTCCTTTATGAGTTGCTGTGAAGAGTAAAGCAATGAGTATAAAGAGTAAATAAATGAGGCTAAACACATGAGGGACTCTTCCTAAATGTTGTTTCTCTGGCCTAAGTTTCCAATAAAGAGTAGCTAGATCCAAAAGGAAATTTAGGTCTTCCAACTTTCCTATAAAATCATGATTTCTTATGGGGGGGAAAAGTACAAAGAAGTATTAAAATTTATAATGACATTTATTTTATAATTCAACTGGTTGAGGTTAGCTCATACTTATAACTTAAGCTTTACTTGGTGTTAATGTTGTGTGCCGTTGAGTTGGTTCCGACTCCTAATGACCCTGTATAGGGTTTCTGAGGAGCGCTTGGTGAGTTTCAACTGCTCACTCACCTTGCTGTTGAAACCGTCCTTGCAGTCCAGTGCATTATCCTGAAGCACCACACCAGGGCTCTTTACTTACTAGGTACTTTCTAATAACCACTGTTTTGGGGTATTTCTTGGTACTGTTGTTGTTGTTAAGTGTCATCGAGTTGATTACGACCCATAGTGACCCTGTATAGGGTTTTTGAGGAGCAGCTGGTGAGCTTGAACCGCCAACCTTGCAGTTCAAAGGCTTTGCAGTCTGGAGTATTAACCTACAGTGCCAGTAGAGTAAACATGAGGAGCTCTGGTAGCGTAGTGGTTACAAGTTGGGCTGCTAACCTCTGGGTCAGCAGTTTGAAACTATCAGCCACTCCATGGGAGAAAGATGAGGCTTTCTGCTTGCGTAAAGATTTTCAACCTTGGAAACCCTAAATAGGGTCGCTATGAGTCGGAACCGACCCCATGGCACCCTACCACACCACTACCAGAGTAAGCATAAAGGCACTCTTTCAGATTTTCACTAAAACTGAACATCTTTGTTTTTTAAGGTATCCATTTGTTTGTTTTTAGAAAGTTATCAAGCTATAGAAGCCTTTATTATTAAATTTTATTTATTGCCTTCAGATGGAGTTACATGCTGGTCTGACAGTCATCTAGTCATAAGGATGTGGCGGTGTTGTTTCCTTGCCTTTTGTTTTTTAGCCTTTTATTCTGATTGGGTGGGTGCACTCTTTGGTTATTAAGTGTTTTGGATCTCTCTGGGAATTATATGCTCTTAAGCTTTTTTCCCTGCATAGAGCTTTAGAGTGTGTTTTTTAAGAGAAAAGGTTATTTTAGTATGTTCTAACCATGATCCCTGGTGGCATAGTGGGTTATATATACATTGGGCTGTTCACGATGAAGTTAGCAGTTCAAAATCACCAGCCACTCTCTGGGAGAAAGATGAGGGGTTTTTTTTTTTTTTTTTTTTGCTACCATAAAGATTTATTGCCCCGGAAACCCTATACAGGATCACTGTAAGTCAGAACTGACTCAACAGTGCACAACAACCAAATTAAAAGATAAATAGTAAGGATTTGTTGGTATCCCCTCCATAGCTCTGTCTGTGTAAGAACTTAGTTATTTTCTAAAATAATCTTAAGTTAATGCTAATGCCGTTGTATTATCAGCCCCACATTGGAAGACTAATTATTGGTATGTAATCTTAGCAGAATTATCATGCTTGTTGGTGTAATCCATGTCAGCCAAGCTGACACATTGTAATTATATATTCATTTTCTCTTACTCTTCTGCACATGTCATGGAACAAGCTTTCTTTATTACAGTTGTGGTTATTTCAGTGGTACCTACTGTCACTCGAAATGACACAAAAACCAACCTTACGTCTAGGCCACATGGCCTTTCCTGAGACATAAGTGTGGTATAGTATGTCTTACAGAATCTTGTCTAACGTCGTATGTCTGTAGAGATTGGAAAGCTCTTTTTGTTTGTCTAAAACAGGGGTGGGGATCCTCCGTTCTGCAAACTCATTTAGTCTGCCCCTGCCAAGGCAAATCACAATTCCAGCCATCACATTGTTGTTAAGTGCCACTGAGTCAGTTCCGACTCATAGCGACCCTGTGTAGGGTTTCAAAGGAGTGGCTGGTGACCTTGTGGTTTAAACTTGAACTGCTGACCTTGTGGTTCAAACCTACCTTGCAGTCCAGCATATTAACCCACAGTGCCACACCAGGACTTCGGCCATCACGTTGTTGTTGTTAGGTACTATCAAGTTGGTACCGACCCATAGTGACCTTACCATAGTGATCTTATGCACAGCAGAACGAAACACTGCCCGATCTTGGGCCAACCTCACTACTGTTGCCACGTTTGAGTCCATCGATGTTGCCACTTGGCCTATCCATCTTATTGGGGGTCTTCTTCTTTTTCTCTGACCCTCCACCTTACCAAACATGATATCCTTTGGCCATCACATTAGGGGTGAGTTAATTAAATGTTTGACCAAATATATAGCAGGTTAGTCAAGGACTTCTGGTGTGGTGCTGTAGTGTCGGCGCTGGCCTGTGAACCACAAGGTTGGCAGTTCAAACCCATCAACTGCTCCTCGGAAACCCAACACGGGGTCACTAAGAGTTGGAAAAGATTCGACAGCACTTAACAACAACAACAACAACAATTTAAATTGATATTCTGTATGGCCCACGAATGATATTATTGTTAAGTGCTGTTGAGTTGGTTCCAACCCATAATATTCCTGTGTAGTGTGTCTTAGGAGCAGCTGGTGAGTTTGAACTGCCTCCCTTGAGTTCAAACCAACTTTGCAGTCCAGCGCGTTAATTCACAGCACCATACCGGGACTCCACAAATGATGTAAGTATCCAAATAGCCCTTGGCAGAAAAAAGTTTCCCCATCTCTGGTCTAAATCAATCACTAGCAGATTTATTAGTAGGCTGATGTTTGAATCAATCACTAGCAGATTTATTAGTAGGCTGATGTTTCCCCACGTTTCAGTAGCATTAAATTGTGGGCCTGTTTTTTATTGGCGTTCCTGGTGGTACAAATGATTGATAGACTTGGCTGTTAACTGAAAGCTTGGAGCTGAATGTCCACCCTGATGTGCCTTGAACAAAGGCTTGGTGTTCTACTTCAGAAAATCAGCCATTCAGATCTCCTCTGGAGCATAGTTCTAGATGCAGATGCTTTGAGTTGGAATCTTATCCGTAGCAACAGGTTTGCTGGTGACTTTTGATTGCCCTGGAAATCATTCTTTAATTTTCAATCCTGAAAAAAAGAAATGACTGTGCATGTTAATAACTCTTTATGTCTCTGAATTGTAATTTATGGTGATGTATTGGATTTGGTCATTAATAGTTTATTTTCTCTAACATTTGAGCCTTTTTTAGATGGTTTTGTAAAGCAGAAGTGTCTCATTCTACTAGTTCTACAAGCAGATTTCTCCAGTAATGTGTGCTTTTACTGTTTCCTTAAATTATGATCTAAAGCTCACGTAGGATTTATGTATCTTGGCTTAATGAAGCCTCTATATGCAGATGCTAACCAAGTCGATGGTGGAACCCACCAGCCCCTCTGTGGGAGAAAGATGTAGTAATTTGCTTCTCTGTAAAGACTTGTAGCCTTGAAAACCTATTGGACAGTTTACTCTGCCCTAAAGGGTCACTAACTCTGCCGATGGGTTTAGGGTTTGGTTTTTTTGTACCTTGTGTTAGAGCTTAAGTAACAACATTTCCTTTCTTCCCATTTCCACAAGGGAACTAACCTACTTTTATGGGACGTTGTTCTTTCATCATTTGTATTGGCTTCCAATTTTCCATATTTGTGTGGTTTTCAGTAGGGTAGTGTATGAAATTTGATTTTAACGTTGACTTAGAGTTTCAGTAAGAACAAATGATCTTTGTTCTCTTTTTTCATCCATGTATTCTCTGCTCCAGGAGTCCTGGTGTGGTGCTGTGGGTTAATGAGTTGAACTGCAAAGTCGGCTTGAACCACAAAGTTGGCGGTTCAAGCTCACCAGCTGCTCCTCGGAAACCCTATACAGGGTCGCTGTGGGTCAGAACTGACTTGATGGCACTTAACAACAACATTCTCAGCTCCTAACATGGAGCTAGGACCATTGTAGATGGTCAATATATATTTGTCAAAATGAGTAGTTCTTCAAAGGCTTGCTTGAATCTTTGTTTTGTCCAGTCACCTGGCATGAGAATGAGGTCTTACACCAGTTTTGTCTTTGGAGGCCTAATTGGTTAGTTCTTATGCAGATTGGCATTATGTAATCTTTCCGCTGTAGGAGAAGAACAGTTGCAGTGACAGCACACTGACTCTTCTGCTGAATGAATTTCTCTATCAGCTGTTGATGTTATGAACTGAGAAGTTTAGAAAAAGGCAGACACATTTGTTCATCAAGGTTAAAGAGATTGTTCAGCAGAAGAAAGAGGAAGTATTTAAAACAGAAAAAATGGATTTCTATTTCAGATTGTCTTAGCTGTCCAGGCTGGCCATGGCTTCCTGGATGGAGTGAGTTCATTTGTTTGACAACTGGAATTGAATCTTGTAAACCAAAATCATTTTACTTGTTGATGCTGTTTGCATTTTAGAAGAGGAGATGATTTTAAACATGTGAGTTAATGCGCTGGACTGCAAAGTTGGTTTTGAATTGCAAGATTGGCAGTTCAAGCTCACCAGCCACTCCTCAGAAACCCTATAAAGGGCCACTAGGGGTTGGAACCAAGGGGCTCTGGTAGCGTAGTGGTTACGAATCAGGCTGCTAACCTCAAGATCGGCAGTTTGAAACTACCAGCTGTTCAGTGAGAGAAAGATGAGGCTTTCTGCTCCCGTAAAGATTTACAGCCTCAGAAACCCTGTACAGGGTCACTGTGAGTCGGAACTGACTCCATGGTACTTAATAACAACAACAGGGATTGGACCTCAAACCCTGGTAGCATAGTGAATTAAGAGCTGGGCTGCTAACTGCAAGGTCAACAGTTTGAATCTCCCAGTCGCACTGTGGGAGAAGATGAGGCTTTCTTCTTCAGCAAAGATTCACAACACCACCACCACCACAGGTAGTATGGAGATGTGCCAGTTTGCTGGCCTTTCTAGTACAAATTTATCTTTTCCTTCAGGTCTTTTTGCTGCGGTTTGTAGCTGCAGCTGGTAAAACACCTTTTTTCCTTTGGATCTCAAAGTACAAACCTGTACTGGTCTTTTTAGTCTCAAGTGGTTCGTTGAAGTAGTTTGTCTTGTGGATTCCTTGTGAACTATTGCTGCAGCAGTAAAAAATAGTTTCTAAGTAACTGCATCCACCAGAGAATCTGGCACTGTAGGATAAGCACTGGACTGCTAACAACAAGGTCAGCAGTTCAAACCCACCAGCTGCTCTGTGGAAGAAAGAGGAGGCTGTCTGCTCCTGTAAAATGTACAGCCTGGGAAACCTTACACAGACTCACTGAAATCAGCTGGATAGCAGTGAGTTTCCATAAATCAAGGCAACCTGGTGGTGCTGTGGGCTAGGCATTGGGCTGTTAACTTCATGATTGGTGGGAGAAAGATCAGGTTGTCTATTCCCATAAAGATTTATGGTTTCAGAAACTTTATATGAGGTAATTATAAGTTGGAATCAACTCAAAAGCAGTGTGTTTTGTTTAGTTTCTTTAAAGCAAGTGGTAGTGTGTATTTTCTGTAAAGACAGATTCACATCTGTGTTTTGGGCTTATGTATCGGAACTGCTTGCAGTGAGAGTCCAGATTGGAAAGTAAAGGGGAATATGGAAATTAGGGTCTTTTGTCTTTACTTTTTTGGGGACATGAGCTGATACAGATTTACGGAGGATCAAACCAAGTGGTCTTGACTGTTATTAAGAGTCATCGAGTCGGTCCAACTCATCACGATCCTATAAAGGGTTTCCGTGGAGTGGCTGGTGAGTTTGAACTGCTGACCTGGTGGCTTGCAGTCTAGTGTTCACCCTACAGTGACAGTTTACCAAGGATCAAGCCAAGTGGTCGTTAGTTTTGGGCACTTTGTGTTTTGGGAATTTCATAAAACCATGTTCTTACTTCGAATCTGTTTTGAATTTGAGTTAACGGCTGTGGGTTAATGTGTTAGACTGCAAGGTCTGTTTGGACTGCAAGGTCAGCAGTTGAAGCTCACCAGCTGCTCCTAGAAAACCGTATACAGGGTTGCTATGAGTCGAAACTGACTCACTGGCATGTAACAACAACATAGTATGTAATACAAAAAAAAATGCTGCCACCAAAAAAGAAGGAACGAAAAGTCTGCAGGAGTGATGGGTGTGGAGCCCCGCCTCCTGAACAGTGGATTTGTTCTCCTTTAGTGGGAATGCCTGAGGCAGCATTCAACAGGAAGCTGAGCAGCTTGACCCTGCCCTTCCTGCTTAGCAAATAGCTCCTGGCTCTTTCATGGGTTTTGGAGGGCTTGGTGCTCTGGTCCTGACTCATTGCTTGTGTATGTGTGTGCATGTGCATATGACAGAGTGATACGTGTTTGTGTGGTAAAGTAAAGGAGAGAGAAATTGATAGATTGGTTCTGCCTGCTGTTGTTAATTTCTGCAGTTAAGGAAATAGTTCTTTCCCTTCAGCTAATTCCTTGCCATTAAGTCACCTGATGTGGTTCATCTTCCTTCCCAGGAAGTCACTACCCATAATCATTGTTGTTGTTGTTAAGTGCCATCGAGTCGGTTCCGACCCATAGCGACCCGCGGTGATAATGATCATTTCACTAAGACTCTCCAGACACTTCTTGGGATGAGGCCTGGTGGTACTTGGGGATTGCCCTTGCTCAGGGTGCATGTGATCAATGGCCTGGCAGGGTGACTCTGGGGATCCGGGTCCTGCTTGAGGATGTAGGCTGAGCATGCTGTCTCTTTCACCAGGTCCTGCAGTGAGTGCTTTGGCAGAGCAGTCTCCTGTGTATGAGCCTTTAAGCAGGGCCTTGGACTGGGCAGCTCTCCATCATAGAAAGGAGAACCTGGGCAGACTTAGACGCCAAGCCCCGATGGGGACAGAACACTGCTGACAGAAGGCAAACTGTAACCTAGAGACTGAAAATTCAGTGGCCTCAGGAAGTGGGACCTGGGGATCGTTGAGCAACTAAGCTATCAAGATTCTCTGGAGATAAAAAGGTTGCTGTAGGTGTGCTACTGGAAAGTGGGAGGGGCTCAAGTCCTTGTACTGTGCAGTCTGTAGAAATGGATGAAACTATAATTCTAGAAAGGAGTTCTGGTAGCATAGTGGTTACAAATCGGGCTACTAACCCCACGGTCAGCAGTTCGAAACTACCAGCTGTTCCGCGGGAGAAAGATGAGGCTTTCTGCTCCTGTAAAGATTTACAGCCTCAGAAACCCTGTACAAGGTCACTGTGAGTCAGAACTGACTCCATGGTACTTAACAACAACAACAAAATTCTAGAGGTGTTGGGGATACTCAGACAGTTGCCACATAAACACATAAACAGGCATGGGCTCCAGCATCTACCAAAACCTGAGTTTGAATCTTGATTCCAGCATTTTCTACCCTTATGATAAAAAATTAACATCTCTTTACCTTTCGAAGTCTCAGCTGCCTCACCTGTAAAATTGGCATAATCCTAGTGATTTTTAAGGAACCCTGGTAGTACAGTGGGTTACGTGTTGGACTGCTAACCAGTTTAGCAGTTTGAATCCACCAACCCACAGGAGAAAAATGAGACTTTAAAGATTTACAGCTGTGGGTCAGAACAGATTAAGTACCACGCAGCAGCAACAGCATTGTGATTGTTAAGAAGAATAAGAAAGATGTTGTTAAGTGCCATCTTGTTGGTTTGTACTCATAGCAACCCCATGTAGGGGTTCCAAGGCTATAAATCTTTGTGGGAGCAGACAGCCTCATCGTTCTCTCGTGGAGAAGTTAGTGGGCTTGAACCACTGACCTTGTAGTTTACAGTATTTGTTAAATAATTTGTGCAGGGCTTTGTTAGTTGTTATCTTGCTAGGTACCATCGAGTTGATACTGACTCATAGCCTGATACCTATGTACAACAGAACAAAACACTGCCCTGTCCTGCGTCAACATCACAATCATTGCTATGCTTAAGGCCATTGCTGCTGCCACTGTGCCAGTCCATCTCACTGGGGTCTTCCTCTTTTTCACTGACCTTCAGGGCTTAGCTATAGTAAATTCTCAATTAAAGTTAGCTCTTGGTATTACTGTATAGTTATTGGTTATATGTCTGACTAATGCCCATAGAAGGGATGAACCATTAACAGTTGTGCAGAGTTTCAAACCAGTTCAGTTTTATGTATAACTTAAGGATCACCTGTGGTTGTATTAAAAAGTAGCTTCTGATTCAGTATAACTAGGATGGAAAGGGAGATTCTCATTAAAGGGCTGAACCAGAATGAACCAGTTGAAAGTCCCATGTGGGGAAACACTGCTTATTTTCTAGCTTTATGAGATCAGAATGAAGTGTAAGTTTGAGTCTGAATTCTGCCTGTGAATACTCATGTGAGGGGTACAGATTTTATGTGTGTGCAATTAAGTGATGGTACCACAGTCCCCTCTAGCCAGCTAAGTTTGAGAATTCATTTGCAGCGATCTCACAGAACTGAGACAATTCCTCAATTATGAGCATTTGTTAGGGACATTAACAGGTTACAATTCAGGATCAGAAATGTTCAGGACACAGTTCTTCCAGTCAGGACAGCCTCCTCAGCCATGCCCACAGGCAAGTCTTGCTCTGTCCTGGCAATGTTACAATGCTCTTTTAGGGCTACTGATAAATGCCTACAGGACACACAACTCCACCATAAGCCTCAGCCTGAAGGCACTTGGTTTTAGCGCCCCAAATGAAGTGCCTTTTGAGTTACAGTGTTGAAGGAGAATATTGAAAGTGTCATGGGCTGCCCATAGAACCAACAGATCTGTGCTGGAAGAAGTGCAACTAGAGTGCTCCTTGGAGGCCAAGATGGCCAAACTTCGTTTCTCATACTTTGGACATATTGTCAGGAGGGACCAGTCGCTGGAGAAGGATATCATGTTTGATAAGGTGGAGGGTCAGAAAAAAAAAGAGGAAGACCCCCAGCTAGATGGATTAGCAAAATGGCAGCATCAAGGGCTCAAGCGTGGCAACAATAGTGAGGTTGGCCCAGGATTGTGCAGTGTTTCGTTGTGCTGTGCATAAGCTCACTATGAGTTGGCACTGACCTGATGGCATCTAACAACACCAACAATTAAAGTGCCTGGAGGCATCTCAGTCCAGAAGTGAGCTTCCTGCCCAAAGGCACTCAGCTTTATTTGTTCCATGGGCAATAAAGTCCACCACTTTGGCTCATCCTCTGGCTCTTGGTTTTGTTGCTGCTGCTCCTCTGCCAGTCTCTGGTGTCAGAGCTTTGTCTCCCTGAGTCGAGGAAGTTCAGTGCATTTGGGGACCAAATGACATGTTCCACACCTGGCTGCCTGTTTTGATTTCCCCTTCCTGTTTCTGAGATGGTTCATTTTATACCCATGCTACATGGACAAGTTTTTACAATTATAATCACTCTGATAGCATCCAGAGCTGAACTATGTCATTCTTTTGGTTTCTTCTCCCACCTTCTCTTACCCAAACCCAGCAGAGCAGAAATGTTGTTTGGTGGGACTATGGCTAGAAGGGATGTTACATAAATCACTATACAACAAGGTATGCTATTGTGCTGTCGAGTCCGTTCCAACCCATAGCGATCCTGTATGGGGTTTTTGAGGAGTGCCTGGTGAGCTTGAACTGCCAACCTTAGTGTTCAAACCGATCTTGCAGTCCGTCCAGCGCATTAGTTCGCAGCACCACACCAGGACTCCAAGCAAAGAAAACTCATCTACGATCATAATTTAATGAATGTGACCACTGTTTATTTCTGATAACTGGTCAGTGACAATATTTGTGCTTACTGTCATGTTTGCGGTAAACACCAGTGTTTATATGCTATTTCCCCATCATTTGTAAGTTTATTTAAAAAAAAGGGAAAAGGAAAGCCCTAAAGTTCTACAAGTTTTGGTTAATAATAGGTAAGTTAGAAAGGGTATAATCCTGGGGAACAGCAAAGCATTGTTTTGTATATTGACTGGTGCTTGTATTCTGAGCCATTGTCAAGTCTCCAACCTACCAGGTCTCCATATAGTGCTCCAGCCCTCTGAAGGGTGCCTTTTTTTTTTTCTTTTTCTTTTATGGGTTCCTAATCATGAGTCCTGGTATGTCACTATGGATTAATGTTATGGACTGCAAGGTGGGTTTGCACCACAAGGTCGGCAGTTCAAACTCACCAACTGCTCCTTGGAAACCCTGTACAAGGTAACCTTCTCAATATGTCAGAACTGAATCAGTGGTGCTTATTAACAACAACAGTAGGAAGCATGGATAAAATGTCCCATAAAGTTCTGAAGGGAAAGTAACAATTCATGCGCTTTTTATCATAAAGAGGAAGTAAGCAGAATGAGAGGGTAAAATGAAGTCCTTAAGGAGTATTAATATATTCCTGGTGTCCAGAAAAGAAGCACCAATGTTGCAGTGCGTTAGACATCAGGCTGCTAACCACAAAGTCAGTGGTTCAAATTTACCAGTCGCTCTGTGGAAGAGAGAGGAGACTGTCTGTCCCTGGAATGTTTAACAGTCTTGAGAACCCTAAGAAACTGCTCTACTCATTCCTAATGGATTACTATGAGTCCAGATCGACTCAGTGGCAGTGTCTTTGTTTTTGTTTTGTGTTGGGTATCCAGAAATACCTACAGATATACTTTAAGGATCTCTGGTAGCATAGTGGTTACGAATCAGGCTGCCACTCTCAAAGTCAACAGTTCGAAACTTCTACCGGTTCTGTGGGAGAAAGTTAATGCTTTCTGCTCTTGTAAAGATTTATAGCCTCGGAAATCCTATACAGGGTCACTATGAGTCAGAACCGATTCCACGACATACCACCACCACTATACTTTATTTAAAATAAACTCAATATATTTGGATTTACAGAGCAGCTTTATTAAGGGGAAATTATAAAATATTTCTGTACTTCCTCAAGATTTCAACACAGACTTTTTCATGTCTCACTAGTTTACACCATGTTTTTATTAACTAGCTTTAATTCTGTGTACATAAATTACTTCATAACGATATCTTAAAGCTTTGTGTCCACATAGCTAAAATGAATTTGAAATATCGTTTTCTTTTTTTGGTTGAAAGAATATTTCAGGCAATATTGTAAAGATCTTTGAATAAGTTATAAATTGATCTGTGCTTTTTTCCTGTTAGATCAATGAATATATAAATTAGCAGTCTGTTTATATTCCATTTGTTATTTGCTTTGCTGATAGTGAAGATAAATGCTGCACTATTTTGATACAGTCTTTTATTATATGTGAGGGGCTTCAAAACATTCATGGAAAAATTCCATTACCTTTTTTTCCCCCCAAAAAAACTGTTTTATTGCGAATTATGTGATCGTTTACGTGGGAGAACATTAGCTTTACATTCATCCTATTGTATATCCTTACATTGCCATGGTTACAATCCCCTCCATGTATCATCAGCCAACCAAAGGGTATACCCTGCAAGCCTGCCCCCTGGTCTTCAGCACAGAGCCCCTCTCCCTCTCTGGGTCGTGAGTCCCTAGCCGTTCCATCTCTCCATGTCATCTCTGCCTCAATCCCCAGCATCACTGCGTCTCTGGGTAGGGTCCCACACTCCGCTCTTCTCCCTTGATGGATGGTCCCAGAGACCTCCTCACTTGGACTGCAAAGTCAGTCACTCCCCTCCTTTTGCTACAAAATGTCTACCTTTACATTTCCAACCCTTACAGTCAATCCTGATAGCAGTTATTCAGTATTGTACCTCAAGAGACATATCCCCATCTCTTTTCATCAGCCCCACCAGACAGATTGGATACTACTCAGTGGAGATTCT
>NW_006408532.1:25250643-25273632 GCF_000296735.1 Chrysochloris asiatica | reverse complement strand
CTCCCTAGCCTGTGCTCCTCCTTCCTCCTTCCCCCTTCCCCTCCCTCCCTTCACCCCCCACATCCTGGTAACCAGCAAAGAGCCCCCCCCTTTAGTATGTGTTCTTTTACAATTTTACAATAGTAGTCCTATGTTGTATTTCTCCTTTTTTGACTAATTTCACTCGGCATAATGTCCTCAAGGTTCATCCATGTTATGTGGTAGTTTACAGCTTCCTTGTTGTTCTTCAAGGTAGCATAATATTCCATTGTGTGTATGTACCACAGTTTGTTTATCCATTCTTCAATTGATGGGCACTTTGGCTGTCTCCATCTTTTTGTTACTATAAATAGTGCTGCTATGAACATTGGTGTGTGTATGTCTACTTGTGTTATGGTTTGTATTTCTTGTGGGTAAATACCAAGTACAGGGGCAGGCTTATAAGGTATTTCTATTTCCAGCCTTCTGAGGAAGCGCCATATTGCTTCCCAGAGAGGTTGGACCATTTTGCAATCCCACCAGCAATGCAGGAGCGTCCCAGTCTTGCCACATCCTCACCAGCATTTATTGTCCTCTACTCGATGGCACTTAACAACAACAACAACAACAACAACTTTTCCATTACCTTTTAATTCTTTTTTTTCCATGAACTTTTTGAAGTCCCCTTGTATTAATTGTTTGTTACTGTTTTCTGAAAACTAATTAAAAGATTGAATATCAAAGCACATTCCTCTATTATATGGAATACAAACCATAAATCTTGTTGATGAGACCTTTAGAGCACAGTTACAGATAGGTTAACTTGCATTGAACTTAATGAACTCTAATGCAAAATGAAGGTACCATGTTTTATGTATAATGCTGCCATTAAGATAGCTGGATTTTTAAGCTATAATGTGTTTTATAGAGACTAAGGGAGATGTTCTAAAAGTTGAATAGGAAAATAATAAAAATTTCATTTAAAATTGACTGAAGTCTTTTGTCTTAAATAATCTGGTAGCCTTTGAAAGGCTATGGAGACAATAAGTTGTGCTCATAAGTTTTGTAGGGGTTGCTTGGATCAAGAGTTTAGTCTTTATTTTTAGGAATTTATCTTATACATTAGAGTCCTGGTGTGGTGCTGTGGTAAAGCCGTTTGAACTGCAAGGTTGATGGTTTAAGCTCACCAGCTGCTCCTTAGAAACCTTAAACAGGGTTGCAATGGTACTTCACAACAACAACTAATCTTATACTTTGGAGCCTTTGGCTAGGTCACTGCCCTTCTGCCATTCAAAAGCCCCAAAGGCTTAAAAAAAAAATTTAAATAAAAAAATAAGTCCCAATGTTTCTTGGTCTTCCATTTCAGAATAAATATCATGTATCTAAGACAAACATGGAGTCCTGGTGTGGTGATGTGGGTTAATGCGCCGTTGAAACTGCAAGGTTGATGGTTCAAGCTCACTAGCTGCTCCTCGAAAACCCTATACAGGATTGCTATGGGTCAGAACCAACTCGACAGCACTTCACAACAACAAAGACAGATATACCTTTTGGTGGCCCTAATCTGTCTAATCAATGACCAACTTGTGTGTGAATTAAGTGCCAGAAGCCTCAGTAGACATTAAAAATTTTTCTTATGGAAATTCATGAGTCAATTTTCAATATTTCTTGGGTAGTTCTACTTTGCGGAGGAAAATGATGGGGGTGGAAAAGTGAGAATACAGGCAAAACAAGAGGGAAGGCCACACTGAAAAGAGTTAAAAAAAAAAAAAAAAAGTAATCGGCAGGGTAGCAGAGAATTGAAGGTGAAATATTAGAAGGATGAGTCTCACAGTAATTCTGTCTCTTGGTGTTGGGGACTGGGTCCTACGTGAAAACGAATCTTTCTTTCTTGCTGACTATGTGACTGACCTTAGTGGTTCAGGCTATTTCCATGCAATGGTGGTTTGTATTCTATCTGCTGTGATTGTTGTTGTTGTAGTTGTAGTTGTTAAGTGCCATCAAATCGGTTCTGACCCATAGCGACCTTGTACAGGGTTTCCGAAGCTGTAAATCTTTATGGGAGCAGAAAGCCTCATCTTTCTTCCATGGAGCAGCTGTTAGTTTCGAACTGCTGACCTTAAGGTTCGCAGCCCGATTTGTAACCACTACGCTACCAGAGTTCCTTATCTGCTGTGATGGAACTAGAATAAGAACCATGACTGGGCAAAGACTGAAGCAAGAATAGGCCAGCTTTTGGTATACATCTCTAGTACTGACTGATTTAGCTTGAAGAATCATGTAAGCTACCTGACCTTCCAAAGGCCATTTAAAACAGTGTCCTATGCTCTGACTGGACAAGTGATATGGCCACTGTGAGTAGCAGATATTCTCACGCTGGTGTAAACACAGTTTTGTCACCAAGATTTATGATTTCACTTTGTGCTGTTTCTTATTGTGGATACTTGAAAGCAATTGCTGTACTTTGTGTGGGCAAGCGGCTTTGAGATTTAAAATGAACGGGACTTTTGTTGAATATATTTTGAAGCAAATTTATTTGGCCTTGAGACAAGTGATTTCAGTAGAGATTTTGTTTCATACATATAAAAAAAGGTCAACACAGAGTTATGCAAGGAATGCATTTTTAGGTCACGTGTGCCCAAGAAAGCAGTCAAGTAAGCATCTTCTCTTTGTATGCTGCAGGGAATAAAACATGGTTTATTGGCATGCTATAATTGTGGCATTGTAGGATAAAGCACTGGACCACAAGGTTGGTTTGAACCACAAGGTTGGAGGTTCAAACCAACTACGAGTTGGAATGAGTTGCTATGAGCCTGAACCGATTTGACAGCACTTAACAACAGCAATAACACAATTACACTTAACGTTATGTGTCCATGTTGCAGGAAAGCCATCATCTATTGAGATAGTAATCTTTGGATTCCAGCACTCTTTTATTTAAAATGTTATGTCTAAGCACCAAGCTTCTGATAACATTAGGTTCACAAACTCACATATCCATACTTGTGCACATGTATACAGGCTCCCACATATACTCATGTATGCACACACATCAATACATACGTGCATTTGTATACATACATGCATATGTGTAACAAACACACATACATATAGCACACCCACAGCTACGTATAACCACATGCACACAAATAGGCAATGAACATAGGCACATTTATGCACACATGTATGCAGGAGCCTTTAGAAACAGATGCAGAGAT
Source organism: Chrysochloris asiatica (assembly GCF_000296735.1). Taxonomy (NCBI): domain Eukaryota; kingdom Metazoa; phylum Chordata; class Mammalia; order Afrosoricida; family Chrysochloridae; genus Chrysochloris; species Chrysochloris asiatica. The sequence continues at coordinate 25,270,456 of NW_006408532.1, read as the reverse complement.
TTGTGGAAAGTCGGAGGCCTTTGGGAAGTACTCGGGAAAGAAAAGACTCAAGAAAATCCTGTAATTCCACCAGGCATCTGGTCCCTAGATAGAGAAAACACAACAAGGGTAAATCCCCTTCCACCGTATAGTTATCAAAATACCAGGAGCGTTTGTGAGTACAAAGTTTGCATTAGCGTTTGTAAGTTAGATAACTACCAAATCAATCAGTGTATATAGAAGTTTAAGAAAAAAATGACATAAAACAAAATAAAAACCTTGTACTTTACTCATTTTATTGATGACATTAACAGTGGTTTTCTGAAGGGAATACACATATATTACATTTATGATGAGTAAGGTGGTTTTGTCTTTGGGCAGATGTGATATCATTTATCAAAATGCATTTTCCATACTTCTTGTTGTTAAGTGCTGTTGAGTTGATTCTAACTCATAGCTACCCTGTATAGGGTTTCTGAGGAGCGGATGGTAAGTTTGAACCACCGACTTTACAGTTCAAACCGAACTTGCGGTCCAGTGCTTATCCTATAGCACTATACCAGGACTCTAGAGGAAAATTAGTAATCATTTATTGAAACAATATTTTTAGTAAGCTGCTAGTAGCTGTAACACCCAATTCTAATTAGCTGCAGGAAGGAGAAAACAGATTCTTTCATGTCCTGAGCAGTCCAGAGCTGGGGATTCCTCTAGATGCCCTAACTCCAGCTTCTCTGGTATTCCTTTCCTTTAGGCACTGAGCAAGTCTGCTACCAGGCTTCCAACTGCTCCTCCAGATGCAGCAAAATTAAATATAGAAAGGTCTGTCTCTTTTCTGGCATTTCTTTCTTAGGAGCAAGGACAACACAGAGCTAAGGACCAGCAGCAGTTTTCCAGCCCTCCCTTATGGTCACAGTCAGAGAACTTCATCTCATGTCTAGGTCACTGCAGGAGTGGATCAGACTGCCATGATGCCTGAGCAGTCAGGATTCATGCCCCAGCTGAGCTCAGATTTCATCAAATCCCTGCCGTCTCTTGAGGTGCCAGAGGAAGGGAAGCAGCCAGGGTTAAAGGGGAATGAGTATTGGATAAGCAGCCAGTGATGTCTGCTTTTATGAGAGGAACTTCAAAAAGTTCCTGGTAAAATGGAATGAAAAGATAATGGAGATTTTCCATGTTTGAAGTCCCCTCGTGTAAACAGAAAATTGACGGGGAAGGATGGATTGGTTTTTTAAAAAGATGAATTGTGCCTATCAAATAAGATATTTGGTTTTCCATGTTACTTTTAAAAAAACAAAAACAAGCAAACAGAAAATTAACATGTATAATTTTTTATTTTCTTAAACAAGAAGATAACATTTTGCTAAAGCATAAGAGTTTTATAGAATTGCCTAAAATAGAGGGAATTATCCAGGATTTCTTTCATAGCATTTGACTCATGGCTACAGTTGAATGTCATTTTTTTCTTTCTCAGTGTGTGTGATGAATTTCGGCGTCCGTAGCTGACAACTCATCTTTGATCTTTGTAGATAACTACTGCCATCCTTGCTAAATCTCATGAAGTAATATCCTGAGGAAATACGAATATTTAGACTTACACTAGCTTTTGAAAAAAATCCCCCCATTTTGAGGAAGGTATTTCCTGTGCATGCTTTGGCTGTTGAGACTAGTAAATGAAGAACGGTGCTTTTCTCTCTTTATAGACTGTTTATGGCATGTGGGTGTTGGACAGAACCCTGGAGTCTCCAATCACTGTCACTAACAACAATGGTAACAGACTCTCTCCATTCTTCTCTTGCACTTTCTGCCGGGCCCCTTGCTCGATATGGAGTCTGTCAGCATTTATTTTATTTTTAAGGAGAAACCATAATTTGTCACTTGCTCTCCATTCTACAGGTAGACTCAGTGGAATTTGAAACCAGGTCAGCCTGGTCCTGAAGCCCACGTTTCCGATACATCATACTTGTCCAACCAAAAGAAGGAAGATAAGAGACCAGCAGTTTCTCCCTCTACAAGGGGGCTTCAGAAAGTCTGTAGAAAGTTGGAGTGAAAAGATAATGAAGTTCTTTCATGAACTTTTTAGAGTCCCCTCTTCCACAGGGTCGTTATGCATTGGAACGGACTGTTGGCACTTAATAACAATATTGATGGAAAGAAACCTGATCAGATCCTCCCTGTGAATTCATCAATACAATTCAGAATGCCTTTAGTTCCAGTGGGTGTCCCCCCCCCCCCCCCGCCCCCAGTTGTGATGGTGTCAATTCTGACTCAAGGCAACCTCATGTAGGTCAGAGGAAAGCTGTGCTCCATAGAGTTTTTGATGGCTGATTGTTTGGAAGAAGTGTGACAGATTTTGAAGGAGTTGTCTTGCCCTGCCTCCCTCCCAGTTTATTCTTCTACACCAGCTACTCCTTGGGAACCCTATACAGGATCGCTATGGGTCGGAATCGACTCGATGACACTTGACAACAACAACAACAGCAGCTCTAGTTGTTCTGTAAAAGTGTCATTCCTCTGTCTACCAGGTCATTCCTACTGAGAGCATTCTGGGGGCTCCCTGTCTCACTGTGAGTACAAGTAAAATTGTAGAGAGTCGATTTGCCCTGTGTCTGCTCTGCCTTGATTACCGTTTTCCATTCCTCTGATCTTATCTACTTCTACTCTTTTTTTTTTTTTAAAGTTTTTATTGTGAAGTATGTGATAGTTTATGTGGGAGAACATTAGTTTTACATTCATCCTATCGTATATCATTTCATTGCCATGATTACAGTCCCCTCCATGCATCATCAAACAACCGTAGGGTATACCCTGCAAGCCTGTCGCTTGGTCGGCAGCACACAGCCCCTCTCCCTCTCTGGGTCTAGAGTCCCCAGCTGCTGATTACTCCTCATTTCCCACTTAGCTACATGCAGTAGGCTTTCGTCACATTAGAGGTTTGCCTGATCTGGACTGGTCCTCTCATAATAGCAATCAACATTGCTCATCCTTCCTTTTCTAGCCATCGCGTCTTCACTTAGTATTCTTCATGAGGACTTCCCTGATTGCCACCCCCAATCATATACCCTAGACCCCTTTTCTTATTCTTTTTCCAATTTTATCGATATTTTTCAAATTTGTTTTCTAGTTGCTGCCAAATTGATTGTGAATCATGGTGACCCCATGTGTGTCAGAGTCGATCTGTGTTCCACAGTGTTGCTTTTTCAGAAGTAGATTCCCAGACCTTGTTTCTGAAGTGCCTATGGGTGGACTCAAACCGCCAACCTTTTGCTTAGCAGGCGAGTGTGACTCTATCAGTATTTTACATTCTGTCTACTGTAGTTAATTATTTATGTGATGTCTGCTAGAAGCTCTGCAAGAAGTTTTTGTCTGTTTTTATATATTGCTAGATCCTAAGTATCTAGAATAGGACTTGGCCCAATGTAGAGGCTTAGTCAATATTTGTTGACTAGGATGAATGAGTGAATGACTCATGCATAGATTAGAACTCTGGCTGTGGTCATGCAGGTGGATTGCTGAGAGATATTCACAAGGACTTGGCGTTCCTTAATTACAAAACTTCCTTTCCATGTTTCTGTCAGGTTCCTGGTGTGGAGTTGAGCCATGTTCTGTCACTAAAAGAGTAAATCCAGAGTACCTTGTTTTATTTAGCATTTTTATTCTGATGTTCTTTTAAAAATGGGACCTGTGAGAAAATGTTTCCAGCCTTGTTGACTTTAGGAGTCCTTGTGTGGCACTGTAGGATAAGCACTGGACTGCAAACCATTAGTTCAGCAGACCAAACCCACCAACAGCTCCTCGGATACCCTATACAGGGTTGCTATGAGTACGAACCAACTTGCCAGCACTTAACAACAACTGACTTCAAGCATTTCAGATGTCTGTTCAGCAGTCATCCAGAAGATTCCATGCACCAGTGACTTTGCTGGCTCAACAGAGGCACACCATAGTATTTGACACTTTTTTAGCCTGTGTGGAGCCGCCTGCTAATGATAAACCCAGATGCTGTGAAGGCAGAAGTTATGTGGAATTATCATTGTTTATTGGCAGTAGGAAAGGAGCTCTGGTAGCGTAGTGGTTATGAATTGGGCTGCGAACTGTAAGGTCAGCAGTTCGAAACTACCATCTTCTGTGGGAGAAAGATGAAGCTTTCTGCTCCCGTAAATATTTACAGCCTCGGAAACCCTGTACAGGGTCGCTCTGAGTGGGAACTGACTCCACGGTACATAACCACCAACCACCACCATTGGCAGTATGAAGCAGAATAACAGTACCAGTTGTTGTTAATTCCAACTCATGGTGACCCCATGTGAATCAGAAGCCTGTGCTCTGTAGGGTTTGCAGTGGCTGGGTTTTCAGAAGTAGATTACCAGACCTTTGTTTCCCAGATGTTGCCAAACTGAAATGAGGGCTTGCCTCCTATCACTGTAGTCAAACACAGAAATGGGGAGAGATCCAATCCAAACTTTATTAACAGAAAGCCAGCAGTCTGGAGGACAGAGAGAATAATTTCTCAAGACTGTCCTGTCCATTATGAAGAGCAGGCTTGTTATATAGGGTAAGTTACATTTGGATGTACACTTAATCTATTTTAACATCAAGATAGCATTTAAAAAAAAAACAAAAAACAATAAAGCAATAAACTTCTTCAAACATTGTATCTACCTTTAGGGAAAAAGAAACAATCAGGCAACAGTCCTTCTCAAACATTCTATCTTTTAGGATCCAAGCTGCTTAGTTCCTGAGGTCACTATGTGAGTGGGTTTAAGCATGCCCTTCTAAGACCATGAGGTCATCTCGGCTGATTTTTAAACTAACTTCCTCATTTGTGCAGGGTCTTCTTTTATCAAGACTTAATGACTAAAGGAGTACTGGTATGGTGCTGTGGGTTAATGTGCCAGACTACAAAGCCATGTGAACTGCAAGGTCAATGGTTCAAGCTCACCAGCCATCTCTCGGAAACCCTATACAGGTTCGCTATGGGTTGGAACCAAGTCAACAGCACTTAACAACAACAACAGTGGCTAAACTGACTCCATTTGGTTTAGGCTGGTAGATTCATGCTATCATAGGCACCTCTGGGTAGAATTGAAACTACAGCCTGTTTGTTGATTAGCAGCTGAGTGCATTCACTCTTGGCACTACCCGGGGACTTGTGGAAGAGTCTACCCATACAGCATGATGGCTGACGAAAATAGAAAACAACATCAGTCCAATGAACATGTACGTCAAGACGGAGAACAAATGGTTCTCCAATTCCAGACCAGACTGATAATACAGCAGATGGTGGTGGTAGCACGTTGGAGCACGTTTTGAAGGATTTACACATTTGCACTTTTGGTATCTTAAGTAGTTACCGTCCTTTAAGAAGTATTTTCTTGAATATCTGGGATGTGCCAGGCAGTATGCTAAATGCCAGGGATATAATGATGAATAAAAAGAGTAAGATCCCTGTCTTCCTGGAGCTTCCAGACTAATTGAGGTTAACTGACTTGTCACTAGTATGCAAATAGGGATTGCCATTGTACTTTGCTTCCCACAAGCACCACACCACCCCTCCTGGTAATTTTAATGACTTCATCCCACACATTTGATCATTATTATCATGATAATAAATCTACTCTGGTGCTATACCTAAAAACAAAAAACAAAAAACAAATCTGCTGTCAAGATGATTCTGACTGTGGCAACTTTTAGGACAAAGTAGAACTGCTCCATAGCATTGCCAAGACGGTACATCTTTAGGGGATCAAACAGCCTCATCTTTTTCTCTTGAAGTGATTGGTGGGTTCGAACCCCTAACCTTTCAGCTAGAAGCCTAATGCTTACCCATGTCACTTCCTGAGCTAGTATACAAATTAAAAATTCTGGCTTAAAAATGATCAAAACCCTGGAGAGAAATAAAAAAATAAAAGTAATGGTGGGGGAGGGTTTGGGGAAGGGTGAGGTAGGCACCTCTGAGAAACTTGACCCTTGGGTTTGGCCTTTGAGTAGACGTGAGAGTCTCTGGTTTTATGGAGAGTATTGTACAGTTTCATTGCCAACAGTCACTTCCTCAAATGTCAAAGCCAAATCTCTGTCGCTGGGTCCATGATATTTGGTAGTTCAGGAAGATTCAGAGGTTACTTAGAGAATGGCTGTTTCTATTAGACTAATAGTGTTGCTTAGAGCAACAGGATTCTGTTAGATGGGGAGTCTGTGTGCATACAATGTGTACCTTACAGAGGTAGCTGCCGTGTGACCAAACAAAGGTAGGTGCTGCTGTAATCTACATGGCTGGAGAATAAGCAAGTGTTAATGTGGGACTGTAAACAATGGCAGTGCTAGGATAGTCTAGGAAATATTAGCGCAGTAGAAGTGGATTATACTTTTCACGTAAATGTGTTCTGTGTTTCAAATCGTATGGTTTTTAAAAATCAAACTGTCTAGCTAAAAAAATAAGCCCTCATGTTCACGTTGTGTCAAGATCAAAGTCCATTTAAATTTGGATTTGAGTGACAACTTTTTTTATGTTTTGTTTAAATCATGTTTTGCTAATCTAGCAACATCCATTTGATTACAACATTTCATGTGAAGGTTAACCTATTGTACGGTGCTAACAGTTATTGTTCAGTGCCATCAGGTCAGTTTTGATTCATAGCAACCCTGTGTAGGCTTTCCAAGGACCTGGTGGATTTGAACCATTGACCTTGTGGCTAGCAGCACACTGTTTACACCTATAGTGTTTATCCCTACATCGTATCCTACAGAGCTACACGGGGACTCCTGGCTAACAGTATGAGTATGTAATACTTTAAAATAGTATCCTTTCCGGAAAAAAAAAAAAAATTCTTTAAAATGAACACTCACAATTTCTTGCGTTTGCTTAATTATGATTTCCATAGGTGGGAAAACCAAACTAAACCACACAGATTCTTTCAAAAACATTTAGGAGGAATTTGTTTTTGTCTGTGTCATTTCAGAGAATTGCTGTCTCTCCATCCTTGCATTGAAGTCCTCAAAGCTGGCAACCCACTTTAACGCTGTCATTCTCTGTCTTTTCCCATAACTCCTAAATTCCTGAATATAGTTTGAGGGTTGCTTCATTAGTGACTTGAGAACCTGGTCCTTTTGTAGATTAATGTAGCAAATCGAAGAGCTTTTCTCTTTGGCCTTGCTCTGTGCCTTCTAAAGCAGTTTCTCAAAATGTGGCATGAACTTCTGCCTCTGATTACTAAGACCCACAATAAACTGTGGGTTCCTGGGTCCAAGATCACAGCTTCTGAATAAGAAACTCCAGGGTGCAAATGAAATGAATCTTGGTGTTACCTTAAAAATTGAAGGTTGTGCAACATCCATCCATTCAATAGCTTGTTGGGAGAAAGAGCTGGTGATCTGCTCCCATGAAGATTATTGTTGTTAAGTGCCGACGAGTTGCTTCCAACCCACAGTGACCTTATTTCCTAGGAGTGGCTGGTGTTAACCCACAGAGCCACATCAGAACTCCCCATAAAGATCGTAGCCTAGGAAATCCTGTGGGACAATTTCACTCTGTCTACAAAGAGTCAGAGTCAATAGCACCTAACAACAAACAAGCACAGGATCCAGATAGGGATTAATACTGCAGTTTGGTCTCCACAACCACCCCTCCACCCCTAGGTAATTATAATGACTTCATCTCACACATTTGGTCATAATTGTGATAATTCTGCAGTGGAAAAGAGAATCAGAACCTTAAGTCCACTTAGGAGCTGTTCCTGATATTTATAATGACCTAAAAGTTACTCAAGAGCTGAATTTGTTTGCATTTTGACTTTTTTTTTTTGCTTCTCCAGTAGAGACTTGACAATTTACCTATCTGTTCAGTTGCTGGAATGGCGATGTGATGTTATGTGTATATGAAGGGATTCCTTCCCCCCAACACACACACACACACACACACACACACTCAAAATGTTTTTTAAAGTTTTTTTTTAAAGACAATAAGGACTTTATTTGTAAAACAGTTGTAAAGAAAACAAAAAAGTTCAATAAAATTCTAAGGACTTGAATTCTACAGTTATTTCATTAACTTTGTAAGTAAGGTATTTGATAATAATCACAATTATACAGGTAATCCATAAAACCCTGGTGGTCGAACAGTTAAACATCTCTGCTACTGACCAAAACATCTCTGTGTCTGTGGCTGGAACCTCTCAGCCTCTTTAGGAGTAAAGACCTGGTGATCTCCTGTCATGAGCATCACAGCCCAGGAACCCTGGGAAGCAATTCTATCGTATCCTGTATAGAGGGAATCTACGCAGTGCAACAACAGTTTGCAGTGGTTCAACTGAAATCCAAAATTGTCTGTTCCCCACCTAACTAGCTTACCAGCTCATTTGACTTATGTTTTCTTCTTCTTCCAAAATTCTGCTTTAATATCCCAAAGATTCAGGGTGACTTTTGAGGGGGAAGGACACAGTCTTTGGATAAATAGATAAAGACTAGTACATTTATTTATGTGTCCACCCAAGCTGAGCACAATGACTGATACACAGCTGGAGCTCACTGCCCTAAAGTGACTTGGATGGACTTCCTCTAGAAGGATGTTGTCAGTTCAGACTGGACTTCCCATAAAAGGTGGAGAGGCGCTAAATTGTCCTGTTGCCAGGGTCAAGGCCCATTTCAAATGTATAGGTCATTAATAGTTTGCCGTGTTTTCATAAAATGCAAGAGAAGGTGCATAGACAGTTAGTTCCTCATAAACCAGCCAAGTGCCCTGCCACAGTCAGAAGCCTTCAAAATAAGGAAGCAAAGGGCACAACCACTAACTGTAGGGAGTGAGGGACAAACCGCACTGTGATGGGGCCTGAGGTCACACAAGTTCTCCCAGGATCCCCTAGAAAGGGAAGAGCGGGCTGGCCAGGGTTGATACTACTGTATCCTGAGAACTCAAAGGTGGTAGAGGTATCTTGAGGCTGGCCATAGAGGGATTGTGGAGGGAATAAACAACCCTGGCATGGCACTGTAGGCACTGCAGTACTAATGAAAAGATTGGTGTTCCAAACCCACCAGCTGCTCCTCAGAAGCTCACTACAGGGTGGTGGTGAGTTGGAACCGTATCGATGACACAATGATAACAAACAGAACCACATCCATCTTACCCCCTTAGAAAAATTTTAGCAGTATTGAGCTGGCTACTAATAGGTCAGCCCTCTTTATTTTTAATCTTCTTCCTTCTTTAAGAATTTTTAAAAAATAAAACACAACAATGTAGTAACTCTCAGTGAAAGAATAATATTGATGTCTGTTGTTGTTAAGTGATGTGGTTTCAACTCATAGTAACCAGTGAGTAGGATTTCCTAGGAGCCACTGCTGGATTTGAACTGTCATCCTTTTGGTTAGTAAGCCAGTGCTTATCCTACAGTCTGGTGGTGGTGGTGTGCCATGGAGTCGGTTCCAACTCATAGCAACCCTATACAGGGTTTCCAAGGCTGTAAATCCTTACAGGAGCAGAACTCCCATCTTTCTCCTGTGGAACAGCTGGTAGTTTCGAACAGCCGACCTTGAGGTTAGCAGCCCAATTCGTAACCACTACGCTACCAGAGCTCCTTCTAGTCTATAGTCTGGCACTCCATAAATATATACAATACAAATGTTGTCACCATACAATTTCAGTGTGATGATTTCAGTACGGCATCTCTACCGTCACCATAATTAATTGGTCTTTAATCTGCTAATTTAGTTAAGAGGGTATTTTGTTTCTTGCATTTTACCAGCATCAGTGGTCAAACAGTTTCTTTTTTTTTTAACAAAATAAAAAACAACAAAAAACACTGTGTCAGAGTGGAATTTGAGCCTCCATCTCCCTATGGAGACCAGAATCATTTCCTTTTTATAAAACTTCTGAGAATAGTGACACAGCTTTGCTAAAAATGTGTAGAAAAGACTTCCCAAAGCACATAGGCAGACATGCTGAGTGTATAGGAAACTAGTACCAGAAATGTTAGTCAGACTCTGTGGAGGTTGTGTGATCTATCTATGCCAGTAGTTTACGATAGGCCTGGGTGGGTTAGAGGTGGTTCAGCCTCCAGGTAGGAACCTGAATCTGAGACTTTTATACCTGAGTGGAGGTAACATAGAAGCATAACACTCTCTTCAGACATACCAAGTCAGTTAATTGTTAGGACTCATCATTCCACAATTTGTGTACTCTTATGTATGGTTAGGCAGTTAACTAACCATCTGGAAATGATTTGGAATTATAATGAAGGTAAAATTGATCAGCAGAGTAAAAATCCAGCGGATTTCAATTTTCTGTTCACTGGGAAAAAGAATGCCAGAGCTTGATGCACACCTGGTTAATACGGGCATGAGAAATACCTGAAGGTTTTTAACTGGTCGTGTAGTGCTGTGGAGTCCCCGTGTGGCTCTATAGGTTAATGCGCTGGACTGCAAGGTCAGCTTGAACCACAAGATTGGTGGTTCAAGCTCACTAGCCTCTCCTTGGAAACCCTATACAGGGTCACGGTGAGTTGGAGCTGACTAAGTGGTACTTAATAACAGCAACATGAGATGTGGTAACTGTGAAACATGAGACAGAAAATGAGATTTAAAGTAAGAATGGCAAACACCCACCAGTTCTATTGAGTTGATTCCCACTCAAGGTAACCCCATGTATGTCAGAACAGAAAGCATTTTAAATACCCACCATTTTTTTTCTGTCTTGTCTGACTTTTGATTTCTTACGAGTGAAGGTTTCGAGACAATATCATTAGCTTTACAGTCAAGAAATCATACACTTGGTTTCATCTCATTGATTACAGTCTTCTGCACGCAGCCAGGGTTACCCTGCTTCCTCCTGAGGTTCTTATTTGCATTCCACCTACCTTCCCATCCCTTCTCAGCTTTGCACTTAGGAAAATGTTGTCCTTTTGATTTTGAATGATTGTCCAGTGCATGGTGAGCATACCTTGCTAGTGTTGTTGTCCTCCTCTGTAAACCTATCTATTGCTCTGCTGAAAATTGGACTGCAAGGGTAAGTTTCTTTCCAAACCTGAAGGGTGGTCCAGGGCCATAGTCTCAAGTTCCTTCAGTCTCTTTCTGAAGGAAACCCTTTTTTTTTTTTTTTAATTAAATAATTTTGCCCTCTCACTCTATCCAGGACCCTCTAATGTGATCCATTTCAGAGCAGCTGGTGGTAACCAGGCACTGTCTAGTTCTTCTGGTCTCAGAGTCATGGAGACTGATGTTCACTTGGTCCATTAGTCCACTGGACTCATTGCTTCCAAGCCTCTTCACTTCTCATCATTCTTCTTTCTTCTATACAGGGAGGGACCAGTAGCTAGCTGCACCTAGACAGCTGCTCATAAACTTTCAAGATTCCTTTGTCTGACTTTTTAAAGCGGAAGAGGAGATAACGTTACAGGATAGAACATTGGCAATGAGTAGATATTCAAAATAGTTTTAATATTAACTTGGTGTGGCGCTGTGGTTTAATGCACCAGACTGCCAAGTCATTTGAACTACAAGGTCAGCAGTTCAAGCTCTCCAGCTGCTCCTAGGAAACACTATACAGAGTCACTATGGGTCTGAATCGACTCGACAACACTTAACAACAACAAAATATTAACCTTGTTTTTGTTGTTAAGTGCCGATCATTCATTTCTAACTTATAGTGACCCTTTTTAGGGTTTCCTAGGAGCAGCTGTTGAGTTTGAACAGCTGACCTTGCGGTTAACAGTTCATGCTTATTCTTACGGCACCACACTAGGACTTCAATATTAACTTTGTTGTTAAGTGTTGTTGAGTCAGGTCTGACTTGTTAGCGATCCTATATAGGGTTTCCGAGGAGCTGCTGGTGCTTTTGAATTGCCAACCTTTTGGTTAACAGTCCAGTGCTTATCCTACAGCACCAACCGGGAGCCCAGTATTAAGCCTGGTGCTGGTGATTGTGTGCCAGTGAATCGGTTCCGACCCATAGCGACCCTGTATAGGGTTTCCGAGGCTGGAAATCTTTATGGGAACAGAAAGCCTCATCTTTCTCCCACAGAACAGCTGGTAGTTTCAAACTGCTGACCTTTCAGTTAGCAGCCCGACTTGTAATCTACTGCCTTACTAGGACTCTCCAAAACATTCTCCTTGTTGTTGTTAAGTGCCATCAAGTCGATTTATGCTCATAGTGGCCCTGCATAGGGTTTCTGAGGAGTAGCTGGTGGATTTGAACTTCTGATCTGTGGCTCTCAGTCTAGTGCTTATTCTGCAGCGCCACACCAGAAGTCTATATTAATCTCTTGGCATTGTTGTTAAGTGCCATTGAGTCAGTTCCAATTAAATAGTGAAATAAATGGCTTACTAATAATTACTATAATTGAGAAGGAGCTCTGGCAGCGTAGTGGTTACGAATTGGGCTGCGAACCTTAAGGTCAGTGGTTCGAAACTACCAGCGGCTCCGTGGGAGAAAGATGAGTGTAAAGATTTACACTCTCGGAAACCCTGTACAGGGTCGCTATGGGTCGGAACCGACTCGATGGCACTTAACAACAACAACAACAACTATAATTGGAGGCCTGGTGTGGCATTGTAGAACAAGCACTGGACTGCTAACCACAAAGTCGGCAGTTCAAACTCACCAGTTGATCTTTGGAGACCCTCTACAGGGTCGGTATGAGTCGGAACTAACTCGATGGCACCTAACAACAACAGCTAATATAATTAAATCAACAACAACAACTAATATAATTGAATTAATATGGAAAATTCCTGGCATTTAAAGGGTGGTCTAGATCTGGTAGCATAGTGGTTACGAATTGGGCTGCGAACCTTAAGGTCAGCAGTTCGAAACTACCCACTGTTCCGCGGGAGAAAGATGAGGCTTGAAGAGGGAGCTTGACATATGGTGCACTGTTGTGAGGAAGAAGTTTCACGGAAACCATGTCTCTGTGTATGATTCGTACAGACATACAAAGTGTGGGAGTTTCCATCTTCCCAGCATTCTAGAACTTGTGATTTTGTAATCTGGTTCTATAGAGTGATTCACACAAAGCTTTTGTTTCTCAACCATTGTTGTTGTTCGGTGCCTTTGAGTTGGTTCCGACTCATAGCGACCTTGTACAGGGTTACCGAGAAGCAGCTGGGGGGTTTGAACTGCTGACCCTGTGGTTCACAGTCCAGTGCTGATCCTACAGCACCACATCAGGACTCCTTTTTTCAACCATACATTTGGATAATTTATGAATTATGGATGTTTTTACAAGTAAGTAGTATGTTTTAGAATTGCTTCTTAATTGCCCATGGTAAGATAATATGCATATGTTGCTAGACAAAACATCTTAATATGCTAAGATCTAGTTCAGAAGTTTAATCACAGAAAGTCTGCCCCGCCCCCTTTTAAAACTCCCTGAGAGTCTAATTATAAAAGACTTTTATAGTAACATTATCCTTGACCCAGTTCTTTCCCTAGTGGTACATGCCTTTCTTTTTAGTGTTATGACTAAATTCCTATTAATGCATTCTCTGCCAGACCCCCTACACCTTTCTTCTTGGTATTAAAATAATGGTGACCCCATGCACAATAGGTTCACGTCCTTGTGATCTATAGGTTTCTTATTGGCTGATTTAAGGAAGTAGATCGATCACCAGGTCTTTCTTCCTGGTCTTAGACTAGGAACTCCACTGAAACCTGTTCAGTATCATAGCAACACGCAAGCTTCCATGAATCGAGGGGGTGGTGGTGGGTACTGTGTATTGACGTCGCAGCAAATGTAGTTTTAGTTAAATCAAAAGCAAAACCATGGATACACATGTTTACTAGGTTAGGTAAGACAATCAATGTCTTTTCAAATCCTTAAAAAATGTGGTGCAGTGACCAGGAATCAAACCCAGGTCTCCTGCATGTAAGGCAAGACTTCTGTCACAGAACCGCCCTTGTTCTCAGTCCTCCCTAGGACTTGAGTAAATACCATTTGATGTTAAACACTGATTTTAAGTGCTGGGTCTGTGTTGAGCACTTTATACACATTGTCTTATCGGGCTTCACAGTAACCCTAAAAAGGAGATGTTGTTAGTCTGTTTTACAGACTGGGAAATGGGTTCAGAGAGGTTAAGTAACTTTATACTCCGTTAAGAAATGATCCTTCCCTAGAAGGATAAACCACAAAGAAAGTAGTTTAGCTAGGGTTTAAGGTCACCTTTCTGTTTGCAAAACCATTGCTCTTTGTACTCGTACCACACTGCTTCACCTGCAACCTTACCTAGTTGATAAATTAATTTATCTCTCAGGAACAAGTAATGTTCTCTCTGCTAGGCGTTATCACTCGTTTTCTGTTTTATAACATTGCCAGGTACATAATTTAAATTATGTGTACTTTTTATTGCCTTTAAAAAAAAGAAAAAAAAGCCAGATAGCCGACAAGCTAAATCATATAGCAAGCCTGGCTTAGGATCCTGAAAAGCACAGCCTGACCGATGCTAATTGAATCAGCTCACTTTGGTGTCATCTTCCCCCTCGGGCACAGGACTTGGAGCATTTGGGCCTCAGGGCTTCCTTTTATTGGTTTAATTGTTTAGCTCAATAACTGTTCCCTTGTGTTCTCACAGTCCTATGGTATTGAGGTCACAGCAAATGTAGTTTTAATTAAAACAAAAGCAAAACCATGGATACAGATATTGATTAGGTTAGGTAAGATAATCAGTGTCTTTTCAAATGCTTAAAAAATAAGTTCCTTTTTTTGTTGTGAAAATAAAACACACTAAACCATGATGTAATTTTGAGCGTTTAACAGTGTGTAAAGAAAGGTCTCTGGGTCAGCACTCTGGCACTTAACAACAACAAACAAGAAAGGAAAATCCCTTTGACCCTGAGGCTTAAGTTCAGTTCAGCCATTGTTCAATATGAGTCTAGCGATGCTATTGGTTCTGTAGGACCAGACCTGCAGTGTGTTTTACGTAGGGTTGTGATGAGTCAGTATCGACTTGAAGGTTCGTAGCTACTTTGGTTTTATAGACAGTATTATTTACACAATCATGCAGTTATAAACATGGTTATAAATATAGGTTTGATTAATCCCCACACAGACAGATCCTCAAACCAAACCCACTCACCGCCTTTCAATCGATTTCAACTCTTCATGGTCCCATAGAACAGAGTACAACTGCACCATAGGGTTTCCAAGGTTGTCAGTCTTCACAGAAGCAGACAGCCTCATCTTTCTCCTATGGAGTAGCTAGTTGGTTTGAACTGCCTACCTTTTGGTTAGCATCTGCATGCTTTTATGCCTGCACCATAAAAGCTTCTTCCACACAGGCAAGGGAGATATAACTACAGGAAAAAAACAAACAAGCAAACAAAAAACTCCGGGGTTATAAAAACCTGGCAGTGAGGAAGAAGTGAAAGAGCTGACAGGAGTCATTGGGTAAATGGTAGGAGAAAGAAGGTCTTGTGAGGCTTCTCTTTCTGGGTGGGGCATCAAGAAACCCTGTAATGGTGATAGAACAAGAAACAAAAGGTAACCAACTACAGAACGAAGAATAGCAAAATCAAGGAAACCAGGGAGGAATTAGAGGTGAGGTAAGTGTGAATGAGTTAGCAACCAGGAGGCAGTAAGTCAATAGATACTGTCTAAATTTGATCAGTTGAGATACAAGCCTTTTAATAACCAAAGATAGGAGCCCTGGTAGTTGAACGGATTACAAGCTGAGCTACTAACAGCAAGGACAGCATTTAAAATCTACTGGTCTGTCCGTGGGAGAAAGATGAGGCTTTCAGTTCCCATAAAGATTTACAGGCCTCAGAAACCCTACGTAGGGTCTCTCTGAGTCAGAATCCATTTGATGGCACACAGCTACAACCACCACCAATGACCACAGGAGGACAATACCCTTGAAAGAGAATGGAAATGGGAGAGATGGGCCTAGAGACACTTTGTGTTCATTATCCTTTGGTCCTTTTTGGAAATGGAAAAAAAAAAAAAAAATGTAAATGCATTGCTTTGAAAATAATTTAAGAAAAAAGATGAACCTCAACAGTTGTGGATATTCAGTGTCGGAGATAATTTTCCACAATAGTACTGTTCTTGTTAAATGTCATTGACCTGATTCCGACCCATAGCGACCCTGTACAGGATTTCTGAGGAGTGGCCAGTGAGCTTGAACCGCCGACCTTGCAGTTCAGACTGATTTTGCAGTCCAGTGCATTAGCCCACAGTGCCACACAATGACTACACGATAGTACCACATCACTGCTGTTCCTAAACTACCTGGAATTGCTGTTGCCAATGGTAAATTGGGGTGGGGTTCTTGAATCCGTAATCCTATTCAATTATTCAACTAGTTTCATGGTTGTGCCCTGATCTAAATGTGGCAGAAGGTTTCAGGTATTAGAAATGTAAAAGAAAAAACACTACCCTTCATAATATGCTAGGTGAAGGTACTCCTGTTACCAAAAGCTAATGCTCTTACTCCCTCATGATCCTGCTTCCTATTCTAGAATGGAATCGATGCTTGCCTTGCCTTTGTTTTCTCTGATCTGAGGAGTGGCTCTACTTCAGGGCACCGACTTCCTTCCAGGAACTTCCTGAAGGGGAAATTTTGACTTTCCTACATAACCTACTCTAAATGCCTGTGGAGTGAACAATGGGTGCAGCAGTTGTTTTTCTAGAAGGGACTTAGTTTTGTTTTGACCTTGTGAAGAGTAGATTGTTATATTCCTGGCGCCTCCAGGTGGGAGTCTTCAGATTGCTGGTTTGAAGACTGGGGAGCTGGGGAAAGGGTAGCATTTAGTCACTCAAAAAATGAAAAATTTACGTGACTGCTAAGGACATGCTGGGCTACTTAATGGCAGATATTTGATGTGTCACGAGAATGAGGCTAGAAAGGAATGGTCAGCGCTCTTGCAAGAAGAGACATGGATTGTGGGACATGAACCCCTATTACTGTTGAGTCAGCTTCAACTCATAGAGAGAGACATGGTTTCTGAGGAGCAGCTGGTGGGTTTGAACTGCCGACCTTGCATTAGCAGTTCAGTCCTTATCTTGTATGTAGTGTCATTCCTGGAGAATGATGAATTGATGGTGTCTTTTTTGCCTTTGTCCTGAGTTGACCTGGTCATGCTGTAGACAGTACTGTAGTGATAAGAGTTAGGGTGGGAACCAACCAGGGGATTAGTTTAAGGAAGCACTTTGTATTCAAGAAATAGTTCCAAAGTACCATGGCTTAGTGTGTTTGATAAGTTGATCCCTCATCCAGTGTGTCTCTTTCTGAATCTGTCCAACCTAAAATTCCAACTGCTTTCCCCAATTTTTAAGGAATTCCATCTTTCTAGATGGAGGTAAAATGCAATATGCTAAGATTCTTTCAGTTGCTGGAAAATCCTGACCATTGTTCCTCGAAGTAATTGGTCAGCAATCTATCTGCTGTTTATTTTACTCCAGGACTTTCAATGTGAAGTGTTTCTGGGGTTCAGGTGGGGGCGGCTTTTAAATGAATCACACCATTTGGGTGGGGACATTGCAAACTAAAATCTCCTGGGTCATCGAAGCTGCTCTTCAGCTTCAAATCTTGCCAAGTATAGAGAGCAGGCTTAGGGTTGCCAAAGCTTCCAGTTTTTCACGTAAAACAAGAAATCTGGATTTTTACTGGAACTCTATTGAGTTTTAAATGTTGCCAACTAGTTGAAAATTTAAAAAGTACTGCCCAACTTTAAAAACAAAACTGTTGGTTGAATAGTCCCTGGTTTCGCTTTTGCTTCAGGTTAGGATTCTAATTCTAATCTCCTACTTGTTCCTTTGTGGCAACATAGGATAAGCACTGTACTTCAAGGTCAGTTTGAGCCCAAAGGTTGGCAGTTCAAAGTTACCAGCCGCTCATCAGAAATCCTATACAGGATCACTTTGAGTCGGACCCGACTCCATGGCTGGCACTTACTAGCAACAGCAGTAATTGTTCTTTGTTTTTATTGTTGAAAATGAGCTCAACATCTTCTGGACACTTTATTTAGATGCCGTTTTTTCTTCTAAGCATGTATCTACTTTATAAATATTTGTGAAATATTTTTTCACTTTCTTAATTACATAATGATTTTAAACTATTTCTTGTGACTTTGCAGTTGTATCATCGGAAACAATAATTTTTTAGCATTTATCCTTTTCATTTTCTTATTTTGGTTAGAACTTTCAGTACACTCTGCAATAATAATCTCAATAATGTTATAGTTCTAGTACCGACGAGTCGGTTCTGACTCATAGCAACCCTATACAGGGTTTCCAAGGAGCCACTCATGGGTTTAAACTGCGACCTTGTAACTCACCGTTTAGTATTAATCCTTCAGCGCCACACCAGAAGTTCACAATAACAGGCAACCTTATTTTGGACCTGAATTTAGTAGGAGTACCTTTAGTGTTTTACTTTGGTATGTAAATTGCTGTGTAATAGTTTGGTCTATTTCTGATTTACTTTTTAAAATCAAGAATAAGGAGCTCTGGTAGCGTAGTGGTTACGAATCGGGCTGCTAACCTTAATGTCAGCGGTTCGAAACTACCAGCTGCTCCGCGGGAGAAAGATGAGGCTTTCTACTCCCGTAAAGATTTACACCCTCGGAAGCCCTGTACAGGGTCGCTATGGGTTGGAACCGACTCGATGGCACTTAACAACAACAACAACAAAGATAATATGGGGGTTTCAAGTCTGACTTTATATGCAACTAAATTTTGTTTGTTTAAAGTTTTTATTGTGAATTGAGTGATAGATTACATGGGAAAACATAGATTTTACACTCATCCTATTCTGTTTCGTTTCATTGCAATGATTACAATCCCCTCCATGTGTCAACATTCAGCAGTATTTGTTTCTATTCCTTCTGTTTTTGTTTTTATTTTTGGAGATACACAAAAACACTCAGGAATATATAATCATTGAAAACAACCAAAGGGCACATTCTGCAAGCCTGCCTCCTGGGTGCCAGCACACAACCTTTCTCTTTCCATAAGTCTAGAGTCCTCAGCTGCTGCTCTCTCTCTCTCCATGTCATCATCTCTGCCTCCATCTCTGATGTCACTGCTGCTCTGGATGTTGTTGTTGTTAAGTGCCGGTCGAGTCGATTCCAACCCATAGCGACCCTATGAGTTTCCGTGGAGCAACTGGTGAGCTTGAACCACCAACCTTGCAGTTCAAATGGTTTTGCAATCTGGCACATTAACCCACAGTGCCACACCAGGACTGCTTCTCTGGATAGGGTCCCACATTCTGCTCATACTTTTCTCTCTTAATTGTCCTAGGGCCCTCTGTTTTAGGAATGTAAGATTAACTATTCCCCCCTTTATGTTATAAAACTTCTACCTTAAAAGTTGAGACAATCACAAGTAGTCACAATAACAGTTACTCTTTATTGAATCATAAGAATCTTATCCCCATTTCCTTTCACCAGATCCATCTAGACAAGATGAAAACTATTCAGTGGGGATTCTACCTTCCACCTCACACTCTGAAACTAAACTCCCTCTTGAAAGGGAGTTTAGTTAAAGCCAGTCACTTCATGCCTTTATAGCACATACACCCCGCCCCAATTTTAGGCAGTCCGTGTCTTAAGTTGTCTGTCCTTGATGTGAAGACTCCTTCCCTCTCAGTTGATATTTTGAGTTATTATATCCCTGATGTGGCTCTGTGGGCTCATGCATCAGACTGCAAAGTTGTTTGAACTGCAACGGTCGGTCGTTCAAGCTCACCAGCTGCTCCTTGGAAACCCTATACAGGATCGCTATGGGTAGGAATTGACTCCAATGGCACTTAACAACAACAACATCTATAAGTATAGGTCAAGATCATCAAATTATAGCAATTTACCCTCGTTTCCTTTATCAATTCTTTTAATCTTTTTCTAGTTGAGTTG
>NW_006408532.1:25230461-25250158 GCF_000296735.1 Chrysochloris asiatica | reverse complement strand
CAAACAAATCTGTTTTGGAAGAAGTATAAACAGAATGCTGCTTAAAAGCCAAAATGGCCAGACTTCGTTTCTCAAACTTCAGACATATTATTAGGAGTGGCCAATCCTTGGAGAAAGACATTATGGTTGGTAAGCGAAAAAGAGGGAAACTCCCAGCAAGATGGATTGGCACAGTGGCAGCAACAGTAGGCTCAGAGGTAGCAGCAGTTGTGAGGATGGCACAGAGCTGGGCAGTGTTTTGTTCTGTTGTACATATTTTTGAGTTACTAGAATAAGCTGTTATTTAAATTTATTACTTAATTTGCTGCCTTATGATTTTATGTCTATATTCATAAATTAGACTCCTGGTGTGTTGCTGTAGGGTTAGTACTGGGCTTCAAACCACAAAATTGGCAGTTCAGACCCTCCAGCTACTCCTCGAAAATCCTGTACAGGGTTGCTATGGGTCAGAATTGACTCCACAACACTTAACAACAACAATTCATAAATTGGATTTAAAAAAATTTAATGTAGTTTGGTGAAGGAGTTTAAATTATATAGGCAGTAACTAAGTCCTTGAAGTGTGAAGCAGAACTCATCTATAAACTGATTGGTTCTGATGTCAGCCTTTTATTTATTTATCTTTCTTTCTTTTTTTTTTTTTTACTATTTAATACAGTACAAATATTATAAGCAGAAAATTCACAATGTAATAGATGACCAACAAGACCACAGATCTCCGAAATTTATCCTTTCCAGACAAAGTTACTAATAAATTTGGGAGATCTTGTGTGATGCTGTGTAGGATAAGCACTGGTCTGCTAACCACAGATCAGAGGTTCAAACCTACTAGCTACTCCTTAGAAACCCTATACAGAGTCACTCGATGGCACTTAACAACAACCACAACATGCCCTTTTAAACATTTTCTTTTGCAGAAAAATACACGTGTAAGTTACATGGGTTGCATAGTAAATATTATTTTATCCTGTGTGTTCTTCTATAACTTAAAATAATTGTGATAAAATATATATAGCAAAAAGATGGTCTTTTTACCATTTTTAAACGCATAATTCTGTGACATTGTATCACCCCTGGGTTGTGCACAAGTTAACGCACTCAAAAGATCAGAGGTTCAAACCTACCCAGAAACATTTTCGAAGAACAAACCTGCTGTGCCCATATTTAAGAATAAATTACTGATTACCTCTTAAGGTTTGCCTGACAGTGTATTTCTGAAAACACAAACACAAACAAACCCCAGCCATTGCAAACCTTACAGGGCACAGTTCTACTGTGACTTGAGGTCACTGAGTCCGTGTTGACAGCAACTGATCTGGTTATGTTTTAAGCTCCCTTCTGGGACTGGGATACACATACTCTATGGAATAAATTCCCAGTAAGGTTTGAATGACTCTGAAAATGGTACAAGGAGCTCTGGTAGCATAGTGGTATGAATCGGACTGTTAACCTCAGGGTCAGCAGTTCGAAACTACCAGCTGTTCTGTGAGAGAAAGAGGAGGCTTTCTGCTCCTATAAAGATTTACAGCCTCAGAAACCTGTACAGGGTCTTTATGAGTCGGAACCGACTCCACGGCACATAACAACAACAACAATAAAGGTTTGGATGAAATGGGACAACTAGAACAAGAAAGTGCCTTCCTTCTGTCCCAACCCCCCTTCAAAAATGTGAGGAAATTTTATATTTCTCTTCCTCCTGCCTAGATAAGGAGCTCTGGTAGCATAGTGGTTATGAGTTGGGCTGCTGACCTCAAGGTCAGCAGTTTGAAACTACCAGCTGTTCCATGGGAGAAAGATGAGGCTTTCTGCTCTCGTAAAGATTTACAGCCTCGGAAACCTTATGCAGGGTCACTATGAGTCGGAACCCCGGCTCTAGATACCACTTGTTTAACCAAACAGCAATCAGTTAATTTGTGTTTGGAGGAAACAGCAGAATAGGAGGGTTTTCATTTTATCCTTCATTGTCCTATGGAGACTTTCAAATTGCTGTGATACTTTCAGTGTAGTTTTTAGACAACGACAGAATAGAAGGAAAGCCTTGTCAATCTGCTTCCAAAAATCAGCCGGTGAAAACGGTTTGATTCTGTTGTACACGGGGTCCTCATGAGTTGGGCAGTATCTTGATGACAGCTAACAACACACAGGACAGGAGGGGTTTGTGCTGATTGGCTTTCATAATGAGGGTCAAACTTGAGTGCTCCAGTTGCTCATGAAGAATTTGGCAATGAGTTGAGTCATCAGGACGTTGACTTTTTATGTCTATGAAATACATGCTTGAGACTGCAAAAATCCTGGACTCTTTTCATTTTATATTTAGTAGGTGCTTGGAGTCCTAGTGTTGCGCTGTGGGATAAAAACATTGGACTACAAGGCCAGCTTGAAACACCAGGTTTGCGGTTCAAACCCACCAGTTGTTCATCAGAAACCCTATACAGGGTTGTGTTGAGTTGGAACAGACTTGACGACACTTAACAACAACAGTACATGCATGATTAAGAAATAAATGCAATTCCTTTATGTTATTTAGAGAAAGAACGGCCTCAGATTTCCAGGAAAATCCATAGAGGAAGTAATCTGGAAAATGTTTTTCAGTTTTGCTAAATTTACACTGAAAATTATTTTGTTGTGTAATATTTAAAGCTCTTAGTATATTTTGGCATAGTCTCTCTTCTAATAACTTTCCATCTTCACTAAATGAAGGATTGGGCATCTCTGTTACTGTCTCCCTTGAACAAAGATACTTTATGACTTTTCTGTTTACGAGTTTGTTTTCATTTTATTCTCTGGTATTGGGGAATACTCAAGTGGCGCATCAGACTAATTGTATGTGGGAGCCACGATCTTGGGCAGTAAACAAGCTAATTCCTGAGTTTAAATAGGAAACTTTGATGGTTGCATTAACTTTCAGGCCAGCTAGAATTTCTTCAATTGCTGCTTTAGGGCCCTGAATAGTAATTCGGGTGTGTTAGGAAACTGCACGGATTCACAGGCATGTAAAATCAGTAAGAGAGCCACATTCTTATATCCCACCAGCAGGTGGCAAGGCCCAAGGGGATATTTAGGGGCTGAATAAGATGAATGGGTTGCTTCATTGGAATTTTGAGGGATTTGCTGTATTACCCAGATCTCAGAAATAGCAGACAATGGGGGCAAATAACAGATCAAAGTTGTGTTTGCAAATGCTAAAGCTATTTAACTTCTTAGGGAGAAAGTGCTATTCTACCATGCTTTGTTGAACAAGTTTAAATTTGGAGTGAACTCATGTGGTACTGTAGTATCAGCACTGGACTGCAAACCACAAGGTCGGCGGTTCAAACCCACCAGCTGCTCCTTGGAAACCTTATACTGGGTCCCTGTGAGTCACAGCTGACTTGATGGCATTTAACAACAACAGTATGTGGTCTGCAGCTATGCCTCACTGGGAAGAATTACCCTGCCCATATCAAGTCCTCACGGAGGTGCCCATGCCTGGACACATCGCTTCCTCAGGCTCTGTGGGAGCGGAACGAACCTGCCCACAGGAGTTGATTTCCCATAAAATCCCTGCACTTAGGAATTACTCACCCTGTTGAAAGCTGGCTCTGGTATTTTCCTCCAGTTATCTGCTTTGTCTTTCCTTTGGTTTGGTGCACTTATGAAGATTAATTTGGAATGAAATGGAATTGAAGGGCAATTACATCTGATGGCCAGATCTATTAGAACAAAGCAATGTTGTTGATTGGGAAACGGAAAACATTTGAAATAGTGTCTGGGAAATACATTAAATACATTGAATATCACTGCCTTGTCTAATGGCCTAATCTAAATGACTTTTTCCTTTGCTATTACATTAGGTTGTTTCCAGATAGACTTTAGAGCCCAAGAGAAAGGAAACTGTATGGTAAATGAACACTTAGGCATCTTGGTGGATTTATTATCTTTGGTATAAGAATTGGAAAACACTTAAAGGAAATCTTTTGTTTTTGTTTTTGTTTTTTTTTCTACAAAGAAGAGGGAAATAATCCACCCCTTGAATTTAATGGTTCGTTTAGCCTGTAGGCACTTAATTTTTCTGAAATGGCCCTAAAAATAATGTTATACTAAACTAACTATTTTCTTGATATCTTTGTTTCTGCTTTCCTGTGGCTCACTAGCTTTTAACGTATTCACTATGTTGTTCTACCACCAGCACTATCTCGTTCCAGAATATTTCTGTCATCACCAAAAGCAAGTCTTATTTCTGTTACCAGTCGGGCCCAGTTCTCCACACTTTAGCCTCCGATAACCACTAGTTACCTTTCTGTCCCTAGAGATTTGCTTATCCTGGACATTTCATAAAATTCAAACTGTACAGTAAATGGATTTTTGTATCTAGTTTCTTCCACTTACCATAATTCTTTCAAGTTTCATCTACGTTGGTAACATTATCGGTACTTCATGCTTTTTTGTGACTGAAGAATATTCCATTGTATAGATAGATGTACCACTTTTTACATGTCGCTTGTTTGGTTGAAGGACCTTTGGATTGTACTGATAGCTTAGTATGTTCAAATATTGTATGACATTTCAAATGCTTTACAGTGTTAGTTCATGTGCTCCAGTGGGGATCCTGGCATGGTACTGTAGGATAAGCGTTGGACTGCTAACCACAGGTCTGTGGTTCAATCCCACCAGCCATTCCTTGGAATCCCTCTACAGGAGCACAATGAGTTGGAACTGACTCTACAGCACTTAACAACAACAAAAACAATGGAGGAGCTTTCAATTGAATTGGGAGCAGTGAAAGGAACTTAAGTATAAGAAATGCTTGCGCGGATGGGAATAACTGCTCTACATCTTAGTCAAATGTGCACCTGTGGAATTTAAGACATAGTACCAACTAGTATAGAATATGGCGGAGTGGGTAGAAGCTGACCCCAGAGTTCTCTTACTCACAGCTGTAGATGAGAGTTCCTCTCTGAGAATCATCCTTGGCTTTAGAGAGCCCAAAGTTGGACCCATTTGCTTCAATTTGAAACCATTCTGAAGGACTTCCGGTGGGATGGGCTGAGGCCTTTGTTGAGCGTGGACTTTTAGTTCAGTTCAGTTCTTTCCCTGTCCACTCCTTCTCTTCTCACACCCATACTGAGGTGCTTCCCCTTCCTGAGTTCCCAAAATATATCTCTATCTCAGAGTCAGCTTTCTGGGGGAACCTACACTATGACAGTGCTACATCTATAAGGACAAAGGGGGCAAGTTTGGGGCTCAGCAGAATTCTTCCCCCTTTTGAGCCCTATCAGGAGCCAAGAGTCTGCAAGCGAATTTGCAAAAGGACCAGGAGTTTCTGTGAACAGAAGGGCTGAAACACCCCTTCCCTTTTAGGATCTAACCTTGTTTAACTTCTCTATGATTTAGTTTGCCCACACAGGTCTTAAGAGAGACTGAGAAAGGGCAACGTGGGGAAATTCGCTTTGATGGGGGAGGGACTGGTTCTAGGCAGAGCAGGCATCTGAAGCCTAATGTGTTGTGTTGGTGATGGTGGCATTAGGGACAGAAATTCACAAGGTGGCAAGAAAGGTAACCCCTTAACTACTAGCCTAAAGGTTTACAATACAGATCCACCCAGAGGCACTTCAAATACAGACGTTCACAATCTGCTTCTGAAAGCTCACAGTCTTGAAAACCCTACGGAGCAGTTCTCCTCTGCACTCTTGAGGCCACTGTGAGTGAGAAGCGACCACAGCACTCAACAACAGCAGCCTTGGTCACACAGGCCTTGGGTGGTGTGGAGTGACCATGGTTGAAAGAATTTACGGAATAGCAACCTTCCCTCTAGCTTAAGAAGCCATTGTGGGACTACCAAGGATGTTCTTGATCTAAGGATAGAAACAGTTTGTTATTGTCTTTCCAGAGGAGCAGTGAGAGTTTTAAAAAGGAAAAAGTTGCTCATCTTCATTGTTTTATTGCTCCTGAAGGCAGAAAGAGGAGACTGTTTACAGTGTCAGAATCCCTATGGGGCAGTTCTACTCTGTAAGGTAGGTTTGCTATGAATTGGAATCAACTTGATGGTAATGAAGGCACAGTGTTAAAACGCAGGTAGAGTTTTAAAACACAAAAAGTAGTGAAACAACAAAAGTTCCTGGGGAGAAAGATGAAAAATGATATTCTGAAAGGGACTGTGGAGATGGGCTGACTAACCCAGGCTAAAGGCGAAGTAGGGTGGGAGTCAGTGCTGCCTATGGCTGAGCAGTGGGCCAGCCAGTCCTTTGACCGTGGATGAGACACTGTCTCCAGACATGGAGAGAGAGCATCCGAGTAAGTCATAAAATGGTAGGGTCTGCGGTCCATTTCCTGCATCAAGGGTTAGGATGGTACCACCGAAATTTCAAGAATCAATTTGGCAGTCGCTGGCTGAATGTCATTATCTTTCACAAATTCATTAATCCTATCCCCCTTGTGGATATCTTAGCTCTGAATTTCCTGACTTTATCATGAATAAATGTTGTTTTAATGTTTATTAATGCACTGTACTTTCCCTTGGGAAGTTCTGACTGATAATAAACTTCTTTGTCTCTGCTATAGTGAGGCACAAGTCTAAGGAAAATAAATTTTATTTGTTTCGGGAACCCTAATTAACTTACCCCTCCCCCCCAAAAAAAAGGTTGACGTGTGCAGTCCAGCCTAATACAATCCTATCATAAAGAAAAAAATATATAGTAGAATATTCTGCTTATATGTACTAAGATCCCAGTGAAATATAATTTCAACAGGCCCTTACAGTATCATGCCATTTTGTAAAAACAGACTCGTTGAGATATAATTATACACACTATGTGGCACATATTTAAAGTGTAGAACTTAATCCATTTTGTCATTTGTATACATCCATGAATCCACTGTCAAGATAATGAATGGATTCATAAACTCAAAAAGCTTCTTTTTGCTCTTTTGCAATCTTTTCCTCTTACCCCCCCCCCCCCCCCCACCTCCTTAGAGCAACCATGGTCTTCTGTTTTGTCAACTTTAGTTTTTATTTAATAGAGTTTTATGTACTTGGAATCATGCAGTATGTACTCTTTTGTTTGGCTTCTTCTGCTCAATAAAATTATTTTGAGATTCACCTGTGTTGTTGTACGTATCAAGAATTTATTCCTTTTTTCCTCTGGACATCTCATTGTATCACTATACCACATTTTTCAATCCATTCAATTGAGAGATATTTGGATTATAGTTGCAATAAACATTCATGTATAATTTTTTTGTATGGCTTATGCTTGTGTCTTGGATAAACACCTAAGGCTGGAGCATATGACCCAACCCCACTGCCATGGAGTCAGTTCCATCTCATACAGAACTGCCCCACAGGGCATCTCATACAGAACTGCCCCACAGGGTTTCCGAGGCTGTAAATCTTTATGAAAGCAGATTGCCTCTCTGTTATCCCGCGAAACAGTTGGCAGTTCTGACCACTGCTTTCCTGTTAGCAACCCAACACTTAACCCATAGTGCCACTAGGGTTCCTTGAGTATGTTTAACTGTACGAGCAACGATGAAACTGTTTGGCAAAACAGTTGTATTATTTTTGCATTAGCCTTTGCACTGTATGTGAGCTCCCATGGCTTCACATCCTTAACAACACTTGGTGTAGTCAGTCTTTGTAATTTTGCTATTTTGATAGGTGTGAAATGGTATCTCATTGTGGCTTTAGCTTGCATTTCCATGATAACTAATGTCAAGGATCTGTTCATGTGTTTTTTTTTATAACCTATGTTTTTGTTGTGAAGTGTTAAACTGGTTCTGATTTATAGTGATATCTTATATAGGGTTTCTGAGGAGTGATTGGTAAGTTTGAACCACAGTCCTTGTGTTTACCATTCCAGCGCTCATTGTAAAGTGCCACCCCAAGACTTCTTACCATCTGTGTTGTTGTTGTTAAGTGCTATCAAGTCAGTTCCAGACTCATAGTGACCCTGAATAGGTGGGTTTGAACTGCCAACCTTGTGATTTGCAGTCCAGTGTTTATCCTGAAGTGAACTCCTTGTTACCTATAGATTTTGGTAAAGTGTCCAATTCTTTTTGCCCATTTCTTTTATTGGGTTACTTTTTTTCTTATGTCAGTTTGAAGACTAAGGTGTGTCTGACCCAAGCCATGGTATTTTCAATAAGCTCATATTCTTGTGAAAATTGGGCCGCGAATCAGGAAGACCGTAGAAGAATTGATGCATTTGAGTTATGGTGTTAAACATACCATGGACCGCCAAAAGAACAAACCAATCTGTGTTGGAAGAAGTACAACCAGAGTGCTCCTTGGGAGCCAGGATGGCCAGACTTTGTCTCTCATACATTGGACTTATTATCAGGAGGGGCCAGTCACTGGAGAAGGATATCATGTTTGGTAAAGTTGAGGGTAGGAGAAAAAAAGGAAGACCACCAAAGAGATGGATTGGCACAATGGTAGTAGTGATGGGCTCAGGCCTAGCAATGTTTGTGAGGTTGGCCCAGGACCGGGCAGTTTTCGTTCTGTTTTTGCATAGGGTCGCTGTAAGTTGGTACTGACTCGATGGCACCTAATAACAGCAGCAGCAACAAGTTTTGAGAGGTCTTTAAAGTGAGTGGGCATCAAAAAGTTTGTGGGAAAATTAAATTAAAAGATAATGGAATTTTTTCATGAACTTATTGAAGCCCCCTTATATATATATTTGAAGACATAATGGTCAAAAATCTTCCAAATTTGTTCTCAACAAATATCAGGCATTGGAAACATAAAGAAAACCACTCAAAGCAGTTCATACTGAAATTGCTGAAAACCAGTAATAAAGAGGAAGTCCAAAGAGCAGCCAGAGGAAAGAAGTCACATTTTATATGAAGTGGTGGTGATGTGCCACGGAGTCGGTTCCGACTCATAGCAACCCTATACAGGGTTTCCGAGGCTGTAAATCTTTATGGGAGCAGAAAGCCTCAACTTTCTCCTGCAGAACAGCTGGTAGTTTTGAACTGCTGACCTTGCTGTTCACAGCCCGATTCATAACCACTACGCTAGGAAGATACAACTGGCAGTAGACTTCTAATTACACACTATGTAGGCAAGACTGGAAAAGTAACATCTCCAAAGTGTTAGAAGAAAAGATGGTCTGTCTAGAATATTCTACCCAGCAAAAATGTATTTCAAAAATGAAGATAACTATAAAGACTTTTCTAGACAAATGGAAGGTAAAAGAATTTAATGCCAGTAGACCTTCACTGTGAAAAAATATTAAAGGAAGTGCTTCAGTTCAGAAGAAAATGATATCAAAGTATGCCCCCAATATTTCAAAGATATAAGAAAGGTGAAAGTGATAAACTATCAGGGGAAATCAAAGTTTCTTTCCTTATTTTGTAAAAACCTGAAAAAACAGTTAACTCTTAAAAGCAAACCAATAACAATGGACTGTAAAGTTTATAACAAATATAGAAGTAAAATATATGACAACAGTGTTGCAAAAAAAAGAAAAGTGGAAATGGAGGTAGGTTGTTTTGACATTCTAGTAAGACATGCAAAGTGACAAAATATTATTTGATGGTAAGCAGTGATAAGATTAAGACGTATAATATAAACCCTGTGTCTGTGTTTAAAAAAAAAAAGCTAAAAGTTATTTTTATAATAGTTATCAGACAATCTTTAAAAATGCAAGAGGTGCTTCAAAAAGTTCCTGAAGGAATTCCGTTACCTTTAAATTCAGTTTTTCTATAAACTTTTTGAAGCCACCTTTTACTCAGTTAATCCAAAAAAAGAAAAAAGGATAGGACAAATAGAAGATAGATACTGAACCTAACCGCAGATGTCTTAAATAGCCCCCCAAATAAAAAGCTGAGATTGTCAGATTGGACAAAAAGGCCAAACGCAAACTACATGTTGCTTACAAGAAACATTTTCTGTATGAAGATACCAGTGATTTAAAAGTAAAAGTATGGGGGAAATTACAAGGTCTGATCTTCGCCTTCTCAAATCAGTGACTTCTTTTTGGGATCCTCCTCACTCTGCTGTTATCTGGAAACTGATTTCACTCAATAATCTGGTGACAGTTGTAGGATTTCCCTTATCCTTGTCCCGGAGCTGTTTGTTGTCCAATGTCTTAAGAAAATTGTTCTGTGTACTGTGTATTTTATTTTGTTTTCTAACTGCCTCCCATTGTTTGCTTTGAAAGAATGAATATATAAACTCAAAGTCTGGTAATATCACTTATATTCTATAATCATTTTGGCTTTTGTTAATTTTAAATTTTGCATAAAGTGAAGCCTGTGAAAATCAGAAGCTGTGTAAGGTGAAAATTTGTCAGAGAAGGAAAACTCAGATATTTTATAGTAAAATGAGTCCCTGAAAATGGTTAGATTGCACCCCCATCAAAGGTGAGGGAAAAATGGAGAAGAGACAATCCCATTAAGTAACGGCTCTCATATTGGCTTCACTGTGTAAGAATCTTACCAGATGCTATTAAAAAGCACACACACACACACACACACACACACACAAAAGAAACATTTTCTTGTATATTGAGTGAAGGTTTATAGACAAGATCATCAGTTTTACATTCAACAAATCACACACTTTGTTTCAATGATCGCAATCCCCAAATCACACACTTGGTTTCATTTCAATGATTGCAATGTCGTCTGTGCAACAACCCTTGTCCTGCTTCCTCTTTATAGTTCCTATTCCCATTCCACCCACCTTCCTATCCCTTCTCAACTCTGTCCATAGGTAAACGTTGCCCTTTTGGTCTTAAATGAAAGTTAAGCGTATCTTACTAATGTTGTTTTCCCTTCTGGTAGAGTAGTGGTTATAAATCAGGCTGCTAACCTCAAGGTCAGCAGTTTGAAACTACCAGCTGTTCCATAGGAGAAAGATGAGGCTTTGTGCTCCCGTAAAGATTTATAGCCTCGGAAACCCAGCACAGGGTCACTATGAGTTGGAACCGACTCCACGGCACATCACCACCACTGCCACCACTGCTTTAAAGGAAAATGGCATTTCAGTTCTTCTGTTTAGTAGATCCTAACTGTGTTTCTAATAATGAAATTTATTAAAGTAAGGATATTTATTTAGTACAGCGAGTGATCTCATACATCTTTTATGAGATGGTTGTACAAAATCATCCCAGACTCCCTATAAAAAGATCATAAACCAAACCTGTTGTCACTGAATTGATCCCCATTCAAAGAGACAGAGTAGCCCCATAGAGTTTCCTAGGCTGTCAGTTAAGTATGAGAGCAAACTGCCCACTGTTCTCCCACAGAGCAGCTGGTGGGTTCAAACTGCTGATCTTTTCCTTAGCAGCCCATGTGGTTAACCATGGAATGCACCAGGACATTTCATTTAAAACATAGGCTAAACATGAATAAGAGAAAATGAACTCATAAGTTTCTTATTTTTCTCTTTATTCTACTCTTAGTGAAGGGAGAGTGGATAAAACAGACCAAAATGATCCCCTGGACAATTTGTGGTCTTAATTTAGCTAGGTTACCACTGTCTTTTATAATGACAATTTAAAATTATATTCAAAAGTAATACAATTGCTCTTTTTGAATAGCCAAACCAGATGTATTAAGATAAAATAGGAAAATAAAAGGACATCTCTCATAACCCATCTGTTGCTTTGAGGGTGCTGGAAGGGAAGAGAAGCAACTGAATTGGAAGAGAAGGAAAAGAAGGGAGTAATGAAAATGAAAGAAGAAAAAGGTTGGGGGCGAAAAAGAGACAAGGCATGTTGATTCCATAGAATCTGGAATTAGGGAATGCAAGCTTCCTTATTTCTCACAAAACCAAAATTCCCACCCATTCTCAGAGCTAGAGTACAGAAGATTGAAGATAATGATTACAAGCTAGGTGAGTCAGTGGGCTCAGAAGTGTCACTTCTACCTGAGTGAAATAGGAAATAAGTAGGATTGAATGAAGAGGTAAGGAAGTCCCTTATCATTCACCTTTGCCCTACTTTTGGAGGGTGAACAAGTCCCACTCAGCTCCTACTCTGAAGGGTGAGAACTGCTCAGAACATATGGAATTCCCAGAGTTATGTTGACATCTTTCTTTGAGTCTGAATCGTGAAATCGTCATTTGAGAATTTTGCCATAGAAAAACTGATTAGCAAGTGGTTGGATTGGTTAGCAAATAGATAATCTGGAAAGGAGAGGTTGCACCTGACTTTTTTTTTTTTTTTTTTAATAATATCTTTGATTAATTGGGAAAGAGAAGAAAATCAATGATTTTTAGTAATTATAGAAATAAAAAGTGAGGGAATAAAGCAGTGAGTAAAGGAAGTTAGGATAAGTACTCGACCACAAGGTTGGTTTGAACTGCAAGGTTGGCGGTTCAAACTCACCATCTGTACCTCGGAAACCCTATACAGGGTTGCTATGGGTTAGAACTGACCCAGCAACACTTAACAGCAGTAGCAACAATATAATTTTGGGCAGATTAAGATTTACAATAGTATAGAAAAATTACCTGTAGAACTTTTTCATTATATTCTGATTTGTGACAACATTCCCTTTGTATTTAAAGATTTGTTCGTATTTTATGGAGACTTTAAATGGCATGCATTTCGTATCAGAATTTTCACATTGTTTCCAAGTAAAAAGTAGGTAGTAAAGCCTAATTTTAAAATGGTGCATAGAAAATGAGTTAAGACTGATGATTGCAAATGAATGATTCTTTGGATCAGAAGACACCAGAAGGAATAAAATACTTTACTACAGAGTGACAGTTGGAAAACTTAGAGCAAGAGATTTTGGAATAACAGGACCCAACTAACATTGAACTAACAGAGAAAAATAGAGTGTATGAATTATTATAGGGTAAAGAGGAGAACTCTTCTCAGTATGTGAAAAATTACTAGGGAAGCTCATTCAGTAGTGAATTCCCTGGGGCCCTTGCCTTGTGTGACTGTGTTGTAGGCATTTATGTATTACAGCTTTGAAAAACAGAGATCATTTAGACTTACATTACATGCATAGTCAAGCGCTCTTTTGTTTCTATATTTCTCTTTTCAATGAATTGTCTTAACTATTCTTATCAACTTGAAGACACGGAGTGGTGCTGCAGGTTAATGCTCTGGACTGCAAAGTTGGTTTGAACTGCAAGGTCGGTGGTTCAACCTTATTAGCCACTCCTCAGAAACCCTGTACAGGGTCACTATGGGACAGAACCGACTCGAAGGCACTTAACCACAACATCATCAAAGAATAGAGGGGGAATTTATTAAAATGTATATGGTTTGAAATTGGGAGCACCGTGGCTCCTTAAAATAAGCTGGACTTTGAGCTATAAGGTCTGCAGTTCGAGCCCACCAACCACTCCTCTGGAGAAAGGTGAGGCTTTCTGCTTCCTCAAAGATTTCAAGCCTCAGAAACCCTCTACAGGACCCCATGAGTTGGAACTGACTCGTGTGTGCAAATTAGCCTGTTGTTGTTAAGTGCTATTGAGTCGATTCCGACTCATAGTGACCCTACACAGGGTTTCAGAGGAGCGGTTGGTGGATTTGAACTGCCGACTTTTTGAATCACAGTCCACTGCTTGCCTGTAGTGCCACACCAGGAATCTGAAATTAGCCTACATGTATATTTTTAAAATTTTGCTTACCTAGTGTTTTGCTTTGTTCCACTGCATTTAGTTGCCTTTCCACCAGCTAAGCTAACTTGGCTATGTTCTCTACCACTCCCTATTTCCCTGCACTTGTTTTTCCTTTACCCTTCTGATCACTAATGGCCTTGGATTGTGACTGATCCTAGTGAGAGACATCTTGACCAAGAAATGATCACCCATTAAAAAAAAAAAAAAATCCAATATGTTCCATTTCTGACTTTAACAAATAATTAAGTTGGTTGCTAAAAATTTATGTAGCGGTATTATGTTTTTTTTTTTTGTTTTTTTTTTTTATCAATTCCATAGTCTCCCAAAGAAGCTCTTAATTTTCCACACTAATGAATAGACCAAATCCAAAGTTCTGCATACAATCTGAAAGTCATTTGTTTTAGAAGTGTGTTGTATGGCTTGAGGCTCTAGATGTACTTTTCTAATTACATTTTATTTGGTCAATTGTTAAAGCTAATGTTTATTCTCTTAGTATTGGCAGTAGGCTATAATGGGAGAGCAGCTTATAATTAATTGACCATCAGAAAAATTTAACTGATACCTAGAGTTTTAAATTCTGGTCCTTAAAAGCATTGTGAAAAATAAATGCCAGAATTTACTGAAAATTTACTGTTACAGACATCAGCCTTAAAACAGTAATAGTACTTTTAACCTTCCCAACAATCTTTTCAGTTAATAGCTGTCCTCTGCTATTTCTGTTGTCCTGGTGTGGTGCTGTAGGATAAGCGCAGGCCTGCAAGGTCAGTTTGCACCACAGGGTCAGTGGTTCAAACTCACCAGCTGCTTCTTGAAAATCCTATACCAGGTTACTAAGAGTTGAAACTAACTCGATGGTACTTAACAACAATACCTGTTCCTGTTACAAAGGTGTGGAAACTGATGCTTACAAGTGTTCACCATTTGCCCATGTTGTCTTTATAGAGTCACAGTGTTTGGTTTAATAGGAACATGCCTGCCATTTAAAATGGGACTTGACTTTAGGATATTACATTGTCTAAAATGTCATGAGATTGGCATATCATGTAGGCAGTGTGGCCACCATCTATGGTGGTGCCAAATATCTGTGGCTCAATATCTCCTGCCTGCCCTTGCTCCTTTTGATTTGACTTTCCCACTAAGATTCCACAGTTAACCAGTTAGTCTCTTGTAGCAGCCGCAAAGACAACATTGACTCTTCATTCATCATATGATGTGAGCGGCCAACTTAACACCATATTAAATACAATGAGCTCCTCCAGGCCTGCAACATCCTCCTCTCCTATTATTGTTGTTAAGTGCCACTGAGTTGGTTCCAACTCATAACGACCCTGTATAGGGTTCCCGAGGAACGGCTGGTGAGTTTGAGTCATCACCCTTGTGGTTCAAACCAACCTTGTGGTTATCCTACAGCACCACACCGGGATCCCCCTCCCTTCTTCAGTTGGCAGTTATCTGACCTTTCCTTCACTCTAGTTACTCATGAAAATCTCATTGCCTCTGTGAATCTGACCTACTTGGAAAAGAACAAGCAAATTCCCCAAGCTCTCTCCACCCCCGCTGTGTGAGCCTTCACTTCTCATTAATTGCTTACCATGTAATAGTGAGTCTACCCCTTCCTGTATGTAGTCCTAATAGTTATGTAATGTATGCCCCAGGGACATGGACCGTATCTGCTGTGGATTATTATTATTATTTTCTTCTTACATTGACAGCTTTCTGTTACCCTGTTGCAGCTATACTAGGGGGGCTAACTTGTAAAATGAGGTTACTTTATCAGCTGTCATAGAGTATTGCCTGGGAATGTAATCATATACGGGCCTCAGTGGTACCCATGCCTTTCCCTTTGCCTAGAAGTTCGTGCCACCCAGGTCACTTAGAAACAGCTAATTCCTATTTCAAACCCCAGATGAAATGATACTTCCTCCCAGTATGACTCTTTGTATATCAATCTCCAGTTTCATTCAAATTCCTGTCATGCAATTTAGGTGTAACGTGACTTAACGTGACTCTCTCACCTGCCTTCTTTGAGAAAGGAGACAATGTGCCCCTGGTACCCAGCATTGTACACAAAGGTGCTCTCATTAAATGCTGCATACAGTTAAATTGTGCCCCCACCCCCCAAAAGTAGGCTGACGTTCTCCCTCTCTATACCTGTGACTGTGACCTTGTTTGGAAATAGAGTCTTTAAAATTCGGTCTGTTACCATGAGGTCATTCTGGAGTTATTGAATCCACTGGTGTTTTATAAAAGATAAAGTACAGACACACAGACACATAAGGAAAACAACCCTATGATGACAGAGACAGAACTTGGAGTTGTTCTCCCACAAGCCAAGGACTTCTAGGCTTACCACACACTGGAAGAGGCCAGACCGAATTTTATTCTAGAACCTTTGGAAAAAGCACGGCTCTGCTGAAACATGGTTTGACAAGTCTAGCTTCCAGAATTGTGGAACAATAAATTCCTGTTATTTTAAGCACCCAGTTTGTGGTACTTTGGTAATGGCAGCCCTAGGAAATGAATTTGTTTTCATTGCTAGAGTTGTCAAGTTGTTTCTGACTTATAGTGACCCCTATACAGGGTTTCCGAGGCTGTAAATCTTTGTGGAAGCAGAAAGCCTAATCTTTCTCCTGGGGAGCGGCTGCTTAGAAAGTTGATTTTTTAGTTTGCAGTCCGTACAAACATTTATTTTTTAAAAATAAATTTTTATTGTAAAGTGGGTGAAGGTTTACAGAACAGATCATCAATTCATACGCTTTTTGTTTCAACTCTGATTACAATCCCCTCAATGTAACAACTCTTATCCCACTTCCTCCCTGTTTCCCTCCTCCATTCGACTTTCATTCTAACCCTTCTGAATGTTGCCCTTGGGTAAATACTACCCTTTTTTATCTCAAATTGTTGATTATGTGAAGATGCGCTTGTTGTTGTTGTTAAGTGCCATCAAGTTGGTTCCGCACCATAGCGACCCTGTATAGATAGGGTTTCCAAAGACCATCTGGTGAGCTTGAACCACCGACCTTGCACTCTGGCGCATTAACCCACAATGCCATTGTAGGACTCCATACCTCCCTATGTTGTTGATGTCGTGTGCCGTGGAGTCAGTTCCGACTCATAGCGACCCTGTAAATCTTTACGAGAGCAGAAAGCCTCATCCTTCTCCCGCAGAACAGCTGGTAATTTTGAACCGCTGACCTTGCGGTTCACAGCCCGATTTGTAACCACTACGCTACCAGAGCTCCCTATACCTCCCTATAGATCTTTGTTGGCTGAAACTTGAGCCATGGGTGTGAGTTCAGTTCCTGAAGGGTGACTAAGACTCATAGCCTCAGGCATTCTACCAGTCTAAGCCTGTGGTCACTCTTATGATTTTAACTTTTGTTTCACATTTGTTTTACACTCTATCCGGAACCTTTTCATATGATACCTTTCAGAGTAGTTGGTAGTAGTAGCTGGGCACCATCTGGCTCTTATGGTTTCAGGATCATGGAGACCTATGTTACTTTGTTGTTGTTAAGTGCCATCGAGTCGGTTCCGACCCATAGCGACTCTGTATACGATTTTCCAAGGAGCGACTGGTGAGCTTGAACCACTGACCTTGCAGTTCAAACGCCTTTGCAGTCTGGCACATTAACCCACAGCGCCACACCATGACTCCTAGCACTTAATTAATTAATTCTGCCAATAGTTGTCTTTTTCATATTTTACATTTGAATATTTTCTATTTACTGTTGTTGTTGTTAGGTGCCAGCGAATAGGTACTGACTCATAGTGACCTTATGCACAACAGAACGAAACATTGCCCAGTCTGGGGCCAACCTCACAATTGTTAACACAATTGAGCCCACTGATACTGCCACTTTGCCAATCCATCTCGCTGGGGGTGGTGGGGGGGTCTTCCTTTTTTTCTGTGACCCTCCAACTTACCAAATGTGATATCCTTCTCTAGCGACTGGTCCCTCCTGACAATATGTCCAAAGTATGACCTTGTTATAAAATATTTTATGTATAAAGTAAATTGATCTCAATAACTGTACAGGAGTTAGTTATTTTTATACAGAAAACTATTTAGGAGCTTCAACTTACTAGATCAAAAATGGAAGCAGAAATGTATAGCCATGACAGGGAATTTGAAGGCAATCAGTGGACAAAAATTCTCAATTCCATATTTAAATTTAAATTCTCAACCACCCTGCTGTGCTCCTGTCATGATCCTATCACGTGCTACAAAGACCCACTTTATTCCTTCATATCTTTGGAATGCAGGAAGATGTCGGGAAATGACCTGAAACACTTTCAGGTCTCTAAGAAGTTTAAAACGTGTTGGCAGTGCCATGCTCCCTTAGCTTTAGGGGAGGATCCTGCCTTGCCTCTCCCAGGTTCTGGTAGACCAAGGCATTCCTTGACTTGTGGCAGCACAGCCCTTATCCATCTCATGTTCCCACAACTGTCTTCTATCTGCCTATGTCTCTGTATCTCCTTTATCAAAGGACACCAGTTTTATTGGAGTAAGGGTCTCCCCGTCTTCAGTATGATCCTATCTGACTTAACTAATTACACCTGCAGTGACCCTGTGGTGGTAGTTGTGTGCCATGGTGGTAGTTGTGTGCCGTGGAGTCACTTCTGACTCACAGCGACACTGCATAGGGTTTCCAAGGCTGTAAATCTTTACGGGAGTGGAAAGCCTCATTTTTCTCCCATGGAACGGCTGGTAGTTTCAAACTGCTGCCTGATTAGTAACCACTACGGTATCAGAACTCACATACTGAGGTTCTGAGAAGAACCTGGAGGTGGCACTATCCAATCCACCAGTTAGCTAAAATTCATAGTGACCATGTGCCCAACAGAATGAAATGTTGCCCAGCCCTGCACCATCCTCACAGTGGTTGTCATGTTTGGGCCCATTGTTGCTGCCACTATGTCAGTTCATCTTGTTGGGGGTGTCTTACTCTTTTTCACTGGCTCTCCACTTTAACCAGTATGAGGTCTTCCAGGGACTGGTCCCTCCTGATAATGCATCCAAAGTACCAGAGATGAAGTCTCAACCCTCACTTCTAAGGTGTCTTCTAGCTGCACTTCTTCCAGCACAGCCTTGTTTGTTCTTCATGGTACTTGCAATATTCTTTGATAACACCATAATTCAAATGCATCAATTCTTCTGTGATCTTTATTCATTGTCCAGCTTTCACATGCATATGATATGATTGAAAAATGCCACGGCATGGGTCATGCATATCTTATTCCTCAAAATGACATCTTGGCTCTTGAATACTTTAAAGACGTCTTTTGCAGCAGATTTGACTAATGCATCATTTGATTTCATGGCTCTTGCATCCCTGAGTGTTTGTGGATCCAAACAAAACGATGTCTTTGACAAGTTCAATTTTTTCTTTATCATGATATTATTTATTGGTCCAGTTGTGAGAATTTTTGTTTTCTTTACATTGAGGTGCAATCCATACTGAAAGCTGTAGTCTTTGATCTTCATCAGTAAATATTTCAAGCCCTCTTTGCTTCCAGCAAGCAAAATTGTTTTATCTGCATGTTGCAGGTTGTGATGTCATGTTCTTCATATAATCCATTTACTAAGATTATTTGCTCAGCATACAGATTGAATAAATATAGTGGAAGAATACAACCCTGGTGCAGATATTTTCTGATTTTAAGCCATTCTTTGTGAACAATGAATAGATTTGCAGTAGAATAATCCTGCAAAGCTAAGGGTTTAGATTTAATGTCCCTATAAATCTAAAATTTTTATATGTATAGAATTTAGATTACTCCATAAAATTATCTATTAACTGATTGATATAGGTAAATTAGATGTTTTAATATTTTCATTATTCTTCTAGTCAAACAGTGACTTCTGGATTGATTGAAGTTTTTTTGAGAATTATTGAGCAAAATTCTTGTAACTATTCATAAAATTTTGTATCAGTATTATTGCTCACTATTACGTACTATTGTTGTGTTAAGTGCCATTTAATCTATTTCTACTCATATTGGCCCCATAATGTATTGGTTACGAATCGGGCTGCTGCTAACCTCAAGATCAGTAGTTCGAAACAACCAGCTGTTCGGTGGGAGAAAGATGAGGCTTTCTGCTCCCGTAAAGGAAACCCTGTACAGGGTC
>NW_006408532.1:25192201-25230361 GCF_000296735.1 Chrysochloris asiatica | reverse complement strand
GCACTGTGGGCTAATGCGCCAGACTGCAAAGCTGTTTGAACTGCAACATCGGTGGTTCAAGCTCACCACCTGCATCCTGGAAACCCCCTACAGGGTCGCTATGGGTTGGAATTGACTCGAAGGCACTTCACAACAACAATCTTTACAGAAGCAAATTGCCAGGTCTTTTCTTCGGCCTATCTGCTGGGAGGGTTGGAATTGCCAGCCTTTTGGTTAGCTGCCAAGCTCTTAGTCACTATATTACCACTGTGACTCGATTTTGCTTTGACTGTAAATATACATGTATAGCATTATGCATAAAAAGCAATTAACTACAGTGACGTTGTTGTTAAGTGCTGAGTGGGTTCCGACTCATAATAACTCTGTATAGGATTTCCAAAGAGCGGCTGGTGGGGTTGAACCACTGACCTTGCTGTTAGCAGTCCAGTGCTTAACCTACAGTGCCACACAGATACATAGCTTTACTTTTTTTCTTTTGTGACTTTACTGCTGCTGCTGTCAAGTAGGTTCTGACGCGGATTGACCCTGTAAAAAGGTTTATGAGGATGTGAGTCTTTTGCAGGAGCAGGAAGCCTTATCTTTCTCCCGCAGAGTGGCTCGTGAATTCGAACTGCTGACCTTGAGGTTAGCAACCCAACACTTAACCCACTACCAGGGCTCAAGGATGAAAGGGTCTAGAAATTTTTCCTTCCCCGACTTTTACGTTGGTGCAGTTTGGACATTCTTGGCAGCACAGTTGTAACGTATGTCCGGTCTTGCTGTTTTAACTATTTCAGGCTCATTCTCTGGCCAGCTATTAATTACTCTGTGGTTTTGCAGTACAGGACCTGGTATAACAGAAATCATGCAATGGCAAGGAACACGTATAAGGAAAACTGAGCATGTTACCCATATGCTAATGTGGAAGCTTCTCAGTTTGCCATTCTTGGCTTCCTTAGAAGGGTTGTTACTATGCTGGTGGTTAATACAGGAATGATTAGTGTTATCTTGTCAGCTTCATGGCACTGTGAACCGGGAGACTTAGTTGCCAGGCCTGGTTTTACCATTGGCAGGTCTGTGGACTTAGTCTGGTCTCTTGATAGCTCTGGGTTTAATTTATACATGTACAATAAATGAGAGAGGCTTGAGGTAAAGGATCATGAGGGAAGGTCCTTTTCAGCTTTGTGTCCCTTTAGCTCTACTGTTGTTTAAAATTTGATGAGCTTTCTCAAATACCCATCTGAGTTCATTAGGATTTTATGTTAAACCATCTAGGAATTCCGAGGCATCGCAAGCGTGGTCTGTTCAACAAGGTTATTCAGCCGGACTGTTGGTATCATTTTCCTGTTTTATCAAGGATGATTCTGAAATACAAGTCTCCAAATTCTAAAACACTCTCTGGTCTTCTGCTCCATTTGCCCCAGTGTGCTAACACTGTGGGCAGATGGACAATATGTTTGACACGGCTTTCTTTTCTTTGACACTTAACGGAAGGAAGGCAACTTCTCGTTAACTGGAATTCTCTACATGCTATTTTGAGAGAGATGGAACCAAACAAATCAGGAAGAAAAGAGACAACATCTTCTTGAGAGGACAGAAGGCTAGTTGTGATGCCTCTTTTAATGAAATCCAGATGACGCCTGTGTGTGATGACATCACCATTTCTTGTTATCCAGACCAAGCAAAAAATTGCCGTTGGGTGCCGTCAAGTCAGTTCCCACTCTTAGTGACCCTGTATAGGATTTCCAAGGAGTGGTTGTTGTATTTGAACCACTGACCTTGTGGTTAGCAGTCTAGTGCTTATCCTAAAATGCCACACCAGGACTCCATCGAAGTAGACTTTTCAAGATCATGTGATAAAGTAAGGTTGATAAGCAGGAAGATTCCCAACGAGATGGATTGGCACGGTGACAGCAGCAATGAGCTTAAAAGTAGCAGCAATTGTGAGGATGGCACAGGACTAGACAGTTCATTCTGTTGTACATAGGGGGTCTATGGGTTGGAACTGACTCGATGACACCTAACTACAATAACAAAGATTCAGAGGCGTCTTCCATTTTTTCTGTAATCACTTCCATCAAGTTGATTTCGATTTAGGATGACCCCCGTAGGTTTCAGAGTAGAATTGTGCCCCCTAGGGTTTTCAGGGAGTAGATTGCCAAGCCTTTCCTTTGAGGCCTCTGGGTGGACTTGAACCTCCAACCTTACAGTTAGCAGCCGTGCCTGCTAACTGTGCACTGGAACTCATTTTATACTACTTAAGTGGAATGTAAAATATTTGTGAGCACATTTTAAAAATCAGACTCAAGAGAATTAAATAAATATTTGTGACACCGAGTGAAGATAGCAATTTAATAGGTACTTTCTGTGTTGTTGGTAAGTGCCATTGAGTCAGTTCCACCTTTACAACCACCCTGTAGGGTTTCCAAGGAGCGGCTGGTGGGTTTGAACCACTTACCTTGTGTTTGGCAGTCCATTGTTTATGCTACAGCACCATACCAAGACAGTTAGTATATGTTGTTGTTATTGTTGTTAGGTGCCATTGAGTTGGTACTGACTCATAGTGACCCTATTACAACAGAATGAAACACTGCCCAGTCCTGGGCCAACCTCACATTTGTTGCCACACTTGAGCCCGTTGATGCTGCCACTTTGCCAATCCATCTTGCTGGGGGTCTTCCTCTTTTCCTCTGACCCTCCACCTTACCAAACATGATATCCTTCTCTAGCGACTGGTCCTTCCTGACAGTATGTCTGAAGTATGAGAGATGATGAATTCCAAAGGCCAAATTGGGTTTAAAGTGAAGGTATGTGCCCAGCCGCAGGCATTAGGCTTGGAAGCTAGAGCAGCGTTTATTGTAATTGTTACTTGGTTCTGTCTCATTCGCAACCAGCTGTATTCGATTTACTTCCTTAGTTTTGATAGCCACAATAGTTATTATCAGTTCAAACACTAGCAGATTAAATACTGTAAGAGGATTACCTTATTTAACAAAGCAGCCACAGATGAACTGTTTGTTCGTGTTTTATTTTTGTTTTAAGAGAGAAAAGTCCTGCTGCTGAGTTTGGGCGCAGGGATTCATTGCATGATAGCGCCTGTTGGGAGATGTCTCATAGCCTGTAGAGCAGGTTCTAATTCCCTTCCATCCCTCTGAGACTTGAACACTGCCTGGCTAGCCTACATTAGATTTAGTTCTGGGACAGGTCAGAGGGGCCACTCCTCCACGCACTTTTCTAATCCAATTTATACCAACTTTTGGATGTTGCTTTAGAAACCCTGAGCTTTGTTCCAAGTCTAGAAAGTCATTTTCTTTGTAGTATAAACATCCAGAGATGATTTTGTTGAGCGACCTGGAAATCAACTGTTGAGTTGATTTTGTCTTACGGAAACCTTACGTGTTTCTGAGTAGAACTGCACATAGGGTTTTCAATATCTGTGAGTCCTGCTGTGGGGCTGTAGGATAAGCACTGAACTGCAAGGTCAGTGGTTCACACTCAAGAGTTGCTCCTTAGAAACCCTATACAGGGTTGCTATGAGTCAGAATTGTAACAACAATCTTTGTGGAGGTAGGTCACCTGACCTTTCTTCTGTAGTACACCTGTGGATTCGGATAAGCAAAACTGTAGGTTAGTAGCCAAGCACTTAACTCTTTGTGCCTCCCAGGGACATTTGCTGGGAGACAGCAAGGAACACTTAAGGGGTTTCTTGCATATGGATACACATCAGATTCACTTCAAGAATACTAGTATATGAAACTATTCCTAGGTCCTCCACTCCTAGGGACTTCTTGTTGTTGTTAAGTGGCATTGAGCTAATTCTGACTCATAGTGACCCTGTATAGGGTTTTCAAGGAGCATCTGGTGGGTTTTAACAACCGATCTTATGGTTAGCAGTCCAGTACTTATCCTACAGCACCACACCAGATCTCCTAGGGATGGATCCTCCGAACACCACATTCAGACTAGCAGAGGTCTTAGCAAGACTGAGGAAGCCTTGCGGTGCTGTGGTAAGTGGTTGGCTGCTCAGTGATGAAGATCAGTGGTTGGAAGCCACCAGCTACTCTGTGGCAGAAAGATGTGGAAGACTGTTTCATAACAGTTCCAGTCTCAGAAGCCACATGGGGCAGTTCTACTCTGTTCCATGGGGTCTCTATGAGTTGGAATTGACTCAGAGACAATCTTATAATTTGGAAGTGACTCCTAGACTGACCCCTTAAGAGTAAGGACTTACCTAGTCTTCCAGAACTTTGTTTCTACACCTTCAAATTGTGAACAATGATTTCTATCTGGTAGACCTAACTGAGATGATTATGTACATGAGAAGTCAAAATGATAACAACTATTATTAAAGTGAGAGTCCAGGTGTGGCACTGTAGGATAAAGGTCAGTTTGAACGCAAGGTCGGCAGTTCAAACCCACCAGTCGCTTCTGGTGGTTACGTGCTGTGGAGTTGGTTCCGACTGATAGCGACCCTGTACAGGGTGTCCGAGACTATAAATCTTTACGGGAGCAGAAAGCCTCATCTTTCTCCCATGGAACAGCTGG
The DNA here is from genome assembly GCF_000296735.1 of Chrysochloris asiatica. NCBI lineage: Eukaryota > Metazoa > Chordata > Mammalia > Afrosoricida > Chrysochloridae > Chrysochloris > Chrysochloris asiatica. The sequence goes on along the minus strand of NW_006408532.1, from coordinate 25,225,837 downwards.
TAGTTTCAAACTGCTGACCCTGAGGTTAGCAGCCTGATTCGTAACCACTAAGCTACCAGAGCTAAGGGTCGCTATGAGTCAGAACCGACTCAACGGCACTTAAAAACTATTGGCATGTATTGGTGTCCATGATTCTAACTAAAGCAATATTTTCATATTTAGTAAAACCTCACTATTATGCAAATTGCTCATTTTGATAGTGTTCTTGAAAATACAGTTAATATTTCTCAGCTTTCCCCTGGAAGTGTTATTCAGATCCTTTTCTATCTCACTTGTGTCTTTTGTTATGAGTCACTGGCATGGAATCTGACATTTTGTTTTTGTATATAATTTATTAATGGACCTCTTAGACATTTACCTATAAATTATTAAGCAATACAAGGAGCAAAACAAACTGTTGGGGTTAGTAGCCAGGTGACACATGTCTGTTACAGCATTATTGTTGTTGTTAAGTGCCGTTGACTGGGTTCCAACTCATACAGAAGCAAGATGTGGCTGTTGAGTTTGAACCACCGACCTTGTGGTTAGCAGCCCAGTGCTTATCTTACAGCACCACACCAGAATTCCTCTTATAGCGTAGTTTCTTCCAGATAACTGAATGCGAGAAACTATGCAGTAAATGTATGACAGCTATTTGATATTGATATTTGATAAATAATCTGAATAGTGGTTGAAATTTTTCTACAGTTCTTCATTTGCTATTCTGAAATCATATCCTTAGCTTGATTTTACTTGGTTTCTGTGGTCATCAAAATCCCTGGGTGGCCCAGATTGCATTCAGAAACTTAATGCAAAGGTAGGTGGTTTGAATCCAGCCGGTGTCACTATGGAAGGAAGATCTGATGATGTGCTTCCATGAAAGTTGTCGTGGTGGTTGTTGTTGTTGGGTGCCATCGAGTCGGTACCGACCCATAGTGACCTTAAGCACAGCAGAACAAAACACTGCCTGATCCTGGGCCAGCCTCACTATTGTTGCCATGCTTGAGTCCATCGATGGTACTACTTGGCCAATCCATCTCTTTGGGGTCTTCCTCTTTTTCTCTGACCTTCCACCTTACTGTAAAAGAATTGATGCTTTTGAGTTACGGTGTGGGAGGCGAATACTGAAAGTGCCATGGCTGCCAAAAGAACCAATAGATCCATTTTGAAAGAAGTGCAGCCAGAATGTTCCTTGGAGGCCAAGGTGGCCAAACTTCATGTTGTTGTGGTTAAGTGCCATTAAGTCAGTTCCAACTCATAGCAACCCTGTATAAGATTTCTGAGGTTTGAACCTTGTGGTTCAAACTGACTTTATAGTCTAATGCTTATCCTATAGCGCAACAGCCAAGAAAATCCTGTGGAGCTGTTCTATTCTATGACATGAGGGTTTGTCGCGAGCTGGGATCAACTGTATGGCAGTGGCTTAGATCAATGACCACATCAGGACAAGGCCCTAGTTACTGATAGACTCAGGTGTTTCCTTATTTTCTACCCTTACATCTTTCTAGCCCTAATGATGATTTTTATGCATACATCTGTTTGCACTAGTTAACAGGTTCCCCAATAAAAGGTATTTATTTAGTGAAAAATAGATGCAATATATGCACATGGTAAAAAATTTCAAATAGCAGAGAGATATAAAATGTAAAGTAAAATATTCCCTCCTCTTTATTTTCTCTGTAGAGCTAAGCGAATGTAAATACTTTATTTGTTTGTACAGACTTATTTTTTTGTTTTGTCTTTAATATACAAGAGGGAAGATAATGAAATACCAAGAAGTGGAATGGATAGACAATAGATCACAGAAATGAGCGTGGAAGGGCAGTATCTGGGAAGGCTTGCTAGAGCAAGTGGCTGCTGGTATGGATTTCAGTGATGGACTGTCCGTATGTTACAATGTTTTCCTGGGTCAGGTAACACAACCATGTAGTGTGGAGGCCCAGAAACAAATCAAGAAACTGTATCAGCACAGAGAAGTGAGCATATTTTACTTAACTACAGATAGGGAATGATGCAGTTTCCTAAAAATGAGCATTTTTAGGGACTTGAGAATTTGATTATCAGTTTAGCACTGACTGGCACATGGATCTCAGCTTAATTGAATCATTTACAGCTCTCTACAGAGGGTGGCATTTCAAGAATGGAACCTTGTTGAAGGCGTTACAGTATGAATTTTAAAACATAGGTGGAGATTTTTTTTTTTTTTTAATAAGGAAAAAAGAGTAAATAAGAAGGTATATCTGCAAGAAATAAAGTACCGTAAGAAGCAGTTAGGGTGGGGGTTGCACCAGATGGAGTAAGGACTTGGCCATATAAAGCTGGAATCTTTTATGAAGGTAGTTTTCTTTCAAAGGTTCAAGACAAAAACCAGATTGCAGGGGGTTCAAGAAGAAATTGGAGAATAAACTTTTGAGCCAAGTTGTAGATTTCTTTATGTTTGAACACAAATAAAAATACAGAAAATGTGGAAGAGTTTTCTGCCCACAAGGAGAATTTACAGGCAAGTCACTTATTTTTCTTTAAAAATACACTGAAGGATCTCAGCTATGATGGACCAGGTATAATATGCCTAGGTGATTCGAATGCCCATTCAGATTTGAGATCCAGCGCTCTAAACCGCCATGCCTTGAGAATTTCATAATGTAACGGGGGACATGCGAGGGAGCTTTAAAAAGTTTGTGCAAAAATTCCATTATCTTTTCATTCCCTCTGTTGTGGTACTGTAGGATAAGCACTAGACTGCTAACCACAAGGTTGGGGCTTCAAACTGCTCCTTGGAAACCCTATACAGAGTCACTTTGAGTTTGAACTGACTCAACGGCACTTAACAAAAATGGTGACAGTATATGGGCATTTCAATAATTATAACCCAACGCAGTCCATGAAAACGCCTTGCCTTTCTGACATTTATGTAAAACGTAGCCGGAACATGGACGTCACCCTGTTACACTTGGCATCTTGTGAGGTTTATAGTAACACAGAGAAGATGCATCAGTGCCAGTAACAGAGACTAGATTCACAGCTCATACTAGTGGCTTTTGGTATCTGTGGTTTCTTCGCTTCAGGTTGGGGTCCTCCCAGAGCCTGTGCTCCAGAGAGTTACAAAGCCTGGCCCCCTGGCTCACTCTGCCCCTCACTGAAATACCTCTGAAATGTTGGTCATCAGTCTTTTCTCCAGCCCTTCCAATTCCAGTAAATAATCTTTCTCATTACGTAAGTAATTATAACCTGAATGTAATCATATAATAGACATGGAAGAAGCAGTCAGCCAGTCTCAGGGGAGTTGGTCAAGACTGAGGGCAGTGTTGGCTAGGAGGAGAAGGGCATGTGGGGGAATGGGAATGTTGTTGTTGTTTAAGTGCTGTGGAGTTGGTTCCAACTCATAGTGACCCTGTACAGTGTTTCCAAGGAGCTGCTGGTGAGTTTGAACCACAAACTTTGCGGTTCAAACCAACCTTGAGGTCTAGTGCTTTATTATCCTATGGTGCCACACCAGGACTCCTGGGTATGTAGCCTGAAGCAGGGCAAACTTGTAGGGTAGAGATGGGAGAGGTGAAGTCAGTCGTGAATGAGTTTATTTACCATAATGTTGTTAAAGTGCCTTGGAGTCAGTTCCAAGTCATAGTGACCCTCTATAGGGTTTCTGAGGAGCTTCTGATGAGTTTAAATTGCCAATCCTGTGGCTCAAACCGACCTTGGTGTTGAGAGCTTTTTCTAAGAAGCCACACCAAGACTCCTTAATAAAAGAACGAGTCCCGGTGTGGCACTGTGTGCTAATGCACTGGACAGCAAGGTTTGTTTGAACCGCAAGTTTGGCAATTCAAACTCACCAGCTTCTCCTCAGAAGGAGAGTCACTATGAGTCGAAACCAATTCTACAGCACTTAACAACAACATTATGACTGGTGGAGAGGTTAGAGATTCAAGTCTACCTAGAGCTACCTCAGAAGAAAAGGGTGAGTGATATAACATTGTGGTTGGCCTGGCCCTCTGCTCAGTACTTTACATCTGAAAAAACCCCTTGATATAGACATCATTATCTTCATTTTACAGATGAGGAAACTGAGGTGAGAAGTTAGATTAGCACGCCCAAACCCACAGCTTAGATAATAGTGCCCTGATCTGTCTTATCTGAGGCTTTAATCACTGTGCCTCCCAGTGTAGTACCAGCCATCTATTCAATAACTAATTTAAAAGGCTTTTATTGATACATTGTTAGTACTTAAAATGAACACACACAAAAACACAAATCAGTTGCTTTCTAGTTGGCTCCATCTCCTGGTAACCCCATGTGTGTTAGAGTAGAACTATGTTCCTTTAGGGTTTTCAGTGGTTGGTTTTAATGGTTGGGTATGATCCAGCCTTTTCTATTCAGGTGACTATGGGTGGACTTAAACCTCTAATTTCTCAGCAGCCCAGCACATGACCATTTATGCCATCCAGGGGCTACTTACACAGCTAATACCAGTAGAGAGCTAGTTTAATTTATTTTTATTCTGGGTCATCTATTAAAAGAGACTTTACCCCCTTCTAGGTCAGGAGTAAAGCTAGTGGACTTTGGCTTGGTATGCCCAGGGCTTGAACACAGATTGGGATTATAGTGCACTTAACTAGTACTATACTATTTGTTGTTAAGTACCGTCGAGTTCTTTCCGACCCATAGCGACCCTTCTGTACAACAAAACAAAACATCACCTGGTCCTGCACCATCCTCAGAATTGTTGCTATGCTTTGAACCCATTGCTGCTGCTGCCGCACACTGTACCTGTCCATCTTGTTGGGGGCCTCCTTTTTTTCACTGTTTTTCCACTTAACCAAGTGTGATGTCCTTCTCCAGGAACTGGTCCCTCCTGATAGTACATCACAAGTATAAGAGAAAAAGTCTGGCATCCTGGTTTCTATAACATTACTTGTCTTTTATGAGGTCTCCTTTGCCTAGATATTTTTGGGGCTTCCTTAAAATGTGGAATCTTAAGAGCAAAACACATGACTGGTAGAGATAGCTGGAAAAGAAGCTTGTTCTGTTTATTCTAAATCCTACACTGCCCAAGGATTAATGCAAATGTCTACTAAACTGCAAGGTTTGAACCACCCAGAGACGCCTTTCCAGAACAGCCTAGTTGATGTATTTCCGGAAGTTCAGCCACTGAATACTCTGTGGAGCACACTTCTATTCTGACATACATGGAGCCTCATTTGTTGGAGCTAGACTCCATGGTAACCGGTTTTGCTGGTACACTGAAATAGGGGTTAGCTGCTCATTTGGTTGTTGGTGTAATGCTATCTTAAGTAAGACATTTCTGCCATTGACAGGCAGATTAGTAATAAGGATATTCTGTTTACCTTGAAACTCTGTATTTTCCAGGCACTTTAGAATTGATACAGATTTGCTGCTTTCTTTAGTTTTTGCTGTTCTCCCTTCATGCAGAATCAACTATAACAATATGGTTGCTTTTCACCGATTGGTGATATCACCACCTTATCATTTGCTTCTCTTTCTGAATCAACAAGTACCTTTTTGGCACAGTAATTGAGTGCTCAGGTACTAATCCTTAAATCAGTGGTTTGACCCCACCGAGTGGCTCTGTGGGAGAGAGAGTTTATCTACTCTGTGTTTTTGTTGTTAGTGCCATTGAGTGGGTTCTTACTCATAACTACCCTGATCCACTCCTATACTGATCACAGCCAAGAAAACCCTGTGTTATTGTTGTTAAGTGCCATCAAGTCGATTGCAACTTATAGTGACCCTGCATAGCGCTTCCGAGGAGCAGCTGGTGAGTTTGAACTGCTGACCTTGTGGCTCAAATTGACCTTGCCAAAACCGACCTTGTGGTCCAGTGCTTTTATCCTACAGCACTGCACCAGGACTCCAGACAACCCTATGTTGTCGTTGTTATGTGCTGTGGAGTTGGTTCCGACTCATGGAGACCCTGCGCAGGGTTTCCGAGGCTGTAAATCCTTACGGGAGCAGAAAGCCTCATCTTTCTCCTGTGGAGCTGCTGGTAGTTTTGAACTGCTGACCTTGAGGTTAGCAGCCCGATTCATAACCACTACGCTACCCAAGCTCCTTAGACAACCCTATGGGACATTTTTATTTTGTCACTGGGAGTCAAAATTGACTCGCAGCCACCGAACTTCTGTGTCAGTTACCTTTGCTTCCATTATTTGGTTCTTTCAACTGCTGCAGGATTCCCAAATCCCTCTTTGGCATAGAGAGCAGCAAGATGTGCTTATGTTTCAGTTTGGGAATGAGAAAACGTACTTACAATTCAGGAAGTGTGGTAAACCGTATAAGCGGTGGAAAATTAGTTACAGGATGTCAACTTAAGCAAGTCACTTAACTTTGGTAGACCTCAGTTCCTCATTTATAAGCAAAGAGGTAGATCTAGATCCTTCACATGAGGACTTGAACCCTTTTACGACCCAGTTATTTGCTACTTTTCATTTATTGTTGATGCCATGTAAATGCAAGGCATGCTGAATCAAGGAACATTTCTGAAATGTTTTTATGAAATATGTAATTGGACACGTTATGTGGGACACATGTTCTTGACTCTGGGTAGGAGTATGCAAGACCCACTTGTTAATTTGAACTCAGTGCAAATTATGTGGGACACTTATCTCCCTCTGGACTCCTGGAGGTAGGAATAGAAGGACACTAGACTCAGCATCCTTTTCTAGATCTCTTGATTATTGTTGTTGTTAATTGCCATCAAGTTGGTTCCAACTCATAGCGATTCTACATAGGATTTCTGAGGAGCGTCAGGTGGGTTTGAACCACTGATCTTACAGCTAGCAGGTTAGTGATTATCCTACAGCGCCACACTAAATAATGCATTGTTGTTGTTAAGTGCCTGCCGTTGAGTCAGTTCCTTGTGCAGCGACCTTGTGCAGGGTTTCCAAGAAGTGGCTGGTGAGTTTGAGTCACGTAGTTCAAACTGACCTTGCGGTCCAGTGCTTTATCCTACAGCACCACACCAGCACTCCAAATAATGCATTTGTTGTTGTTAAGTTCCACTGAGTCAGTTCGCAGTATAGTGACGCAGTATAGGGTTTCTGAGGAGCAGTACAAACGGCTTTGTAGTCTGGCACATTAACCCGTAGCACCACACCAGGACTCCAAATAATGCAAAGGAACCAGGAAATGTACTTGCAAAGGAACCAGGAAATATACTTGCAAGGTTTATTTCTCAGTTAAAAAAAAAAAAGCCAAAGAGACAAAAATTTTGCAAAAACATCAGCTCATCCAGTGCCTTGTAGAAACAATAATTTGTGGCACACGCCTATTTCTTCAGTTTCAAACAGCTTTACAGATTCCTCCTGACAACACCATACACTGTCAGTGGGAAAGCCTCTGGCCAAGAAACCCCAGAGGAGAAAAATGTAGATAGACACTATATGTACAGGTGTCCTGGTGTGGTGGTTTAAACCCACCTCTTAAGCTCTGTCCAGTGTCTCTATGAGTAAGAACTGACTAGACAGCACTCAACAACAACAACAACAACACTATGTATATGTCCTGCATGTCGTGAAAAGATTAAGATCCTGTCGAAGAGGTCTAACGTTCATGTACTACTTCTTATGACAGTTCATCATTTCTTGTCTGTCTTTATGTTTGGTATGTTTTAGCATGCCTGTAAATTTAAGTATAGTATCTATTTTTCCCATTTACGATTTATTAATAGCTTTAATGAATTGTGAATGACAGTTTAATTAGATCATCTCGATATAATTAGGACAGGCTTTTTTTCCCCTTAAGGAGGTTGTATTTTACATTCCCGAGCATGCAGCTCACCTCTAACCTAAGTAGTTAAGCATTTTATAGCATTTTCCAAGGAAGAAAGACTTTTTCTATCTTGTTGATAAGCACAAAGATCATTTTACTCTTTCTTCAAGTCACATGTATAAAATATAGAAGGCAGTTTGGGCTTATATTTTACATGTAACCATAACCCAGACAAACACGATGTTAAGGCAGGAAATTTCATGTAGTGGTAACAAGTCAGTGAGGAATTAAGAAAATCTGTTTTCTGCTTATTACTTATATTCTTACTTTTTGGGTAAAACAAATTTACCAACCACTTCATATCTGTTTTGAGTGAAGTTTTCAAAGCTGACACCTTTCATGAATGTGCCCTTACTTCTTTTGTGACGGTGCCACAGAAAATCAAGCTTATCTGATTAATGGTCCTCAATTAATAGCTTAAAAATAATTTTTACTTGGCTTTGCAGTGTGTTTTTATACTTACATTTGAGTATGGGTGTGCCTGATATTCTGGGAATTTACAGTACTTCAAACAAATACGGAAGTCCTGCTGTGAAGACAGGCTCAGAAGGAACTGGAAAGCTGACAGATAGATTTGCGTTCTTCTCTAGCTGCCTTGCTGACTTCCCCAGCTATCTGTGTCGAGCTGTGGGACTCTCAACATTCTGTGGTGGAGCCTCCCTCTTTTCCTCTGCCATCTTTTAGTTTATGCCCTCTCAGAAACTAGGTGGAGCCCTGGTGGCACTGTGGTATCCACTGCTAACTGAAAAGTCGGCAGTTTGAATACACCAGCTGCTACTTGGGAGATGATGTGGCTGTCTGCTTTTGCAAAAGGCAATAGCTTTGGAAACTCTATGGAGCAGTTCTACTTTGTCCAGTAGGTTCACTATGAGTGAAAATCGACTCCGTGGCCATGGAACTAGAGACACCATAAAGTATTAGGTTTTGGATCCCTGAATTCTTCAGGTGTTCTTGTTGCAGCAGTTAAGAGCAGGTACACGTAGAATCATAGCATGCCATACAGATTATTTGACTGAACTTCACCCTGGGAGAGCTAAGTTGGTGTCATAATAGACTGAGTTTCTCCTGGTACTACAGGGAAGAGGTGGGATCTGGGCCTCATTGAAGAGATAGCACTTGGCTTAGGTTGTAACAGAGGCCCCAGCTTGTCCCCACTGGCCTGACCAGAAAAGGTGTCAGGATCTGGGTGTCTGCATGGGAAGTTTATAAGGGAAAGGTCCAGAGCGAGAAGAGGAATAATTTGGTGCCTGGGCTTAAGTGATAGATGGGATGAGGCCGCCTCATCGTGCATAAAGGACAGAATGTCACGGGGAATGGATTAGGTGACAGCCTGCGTCATAAACACAGCTTCATAAAAGAACTCTGTTATTGTTGTGTTTGGTCTAGCTTATCTGACGCATACTGACCCCATGTGACAGAATAGAACTGCTCTGTAAGGGCTTTCTAGGCTGTAAACTTTAAAGCTTTACGGAAATGTTTCATCAGATCTTTCTCCCACAGAGTCACTGGGTGGGTTTGAACTGCTAACCTTTTGGTTAAGCAATCAAGCACTTTATCATTCTGCCATCAGGATTCTGTAAACAGCTCTACCGGGGATATAGTTGGCTTTTCAGTGAATTTAGAAATGAAGAGAATAGAGCCACGTTACCTTGTATTATCAAGATAACGTGAAGATTTCCAAGCCCTATTAGAGTAATTCTAAAATATTCTTTATTATTTTGATTTTTTGATTATATAAGCAATATATCTTCAGTGAAGTAAATGTAGAAAATACAGAATAAAAAAGTATCACTAGTAATGCCACTAAGTAGAAATTGTATTGTTAATATTGTGTGTATATTTTATATACATAAGTATGTCTTATAACACCTAGGATAAACACTGGACTGCTAACAGTAAGATCAGTAGTTCAAACCCACCAGCCACTCTGAGGGAGGCTCTTTTTTTTCTTGTAAAGATTTATAGCCTCAGAAACTCTACACAGGGTTGCTATAAACCCACCAGTTTCTGTAGAATACATGTGGGCCAGTCGTAGTATCTTACCCATGGCTGGCTGGTTAGCTAACTAACTAGACAAACAACTCAACTAGACATGCATGGCAACGCACATGCTCTGTGGGCCAGTAGGAGTACTGTATGTGTGACCCACTAGTGCAATCATTTTTTAACCCAGTAGTGGACCAGTCTTTAAGACATCCTTGTGTATTTCATCTGATTTTTATCCTGAGAAGACTGGATCACGGGGAAGTACAAATAGAGATGTGAACCCCCACAGCATTTTTAACAGCTTCTAAGAGTTACTGGTGGAATCCTGGTGTGGCGCTATAGGATAAATTTGACTGCTAATGGCAGAGTTGGTGGTTCAAACCCACCAGCCACTCCTTGGCACCCTATAAACGATTGCTATGATTTGGAACCAACTTGATAGCACTTAACAACAGTAACGATAACACTGGATTGCTAGACTCAAGGTCTGCAGTCCATACCCAGTAGCCACTCCTTAGAAACCCTATATAGAATCTCAATAAGTCAGAATCAACTCAACTCCAAGACACCTTAACAGCACCAACAAGGTTAAGGCAAATAGTCTTCTATAGAATTACATTTGTGACGTAAAGTCCCTTGGAAAGGGGGTAGAGTATTCACTTTAACAATGTCTTTTTACAAAATTCAGTCAGTATAGTTGGTTAAGATGGAAAATTACAAGTTGGCAAAAAGAAAACAGAAAGGAAAAGTTACTCGTTTTCCTATTCACTAGTGGTGGTGGTGGTGGTGGCTATGTGCTGTGGAGTCGGTTCCGACCCAAAGCGACCCTGTACAGGGTTTCCGAGGCTGTAAATCTTTACGGGAGCAGAAAGCCTCATCTTTCTCCCGCGGAACAGCTGGTAGTTTCGAACTACTGACCCTGAGATTAGCAGCCCAATTCGTAACAATGACACTACTAGAGCTGGTTCACTTTTAATACTTTATTTTAAATCTCTTATCCTGTCATTTTCTGTGCATATGTGTCGGTGTACATTATAAGAAGTGCTATGATATATATATATGGATTTATAACCTACTTTTTAAATTTAGCAATATATCATGAAGATTTTTGTATTGAATGTAATAAAGTGCAGTTTTTCATGGCTGCATGGTTTCCTCTCGTAAGGACAGACTATCATTACTCAATGGTGTGGTGCTGTAGGATAAGCATTGGACTGCTAACCGTAAGATTGGCAGTTCAAATCCACTAGCTGCTCCTCATAAACCCTGTACAAGGTCAGTATGAGTCAATATCGACTTGATGACACTTAACAACAATTATTGTAAAATTTTAATTTTTTAATATTTTAAAAATATGGGGTTCATATCCTTTTGATTCTATTTACACCAACCCCCAAACCCAAAATCCAGTGCTGTCAAGCCAGTTCCAACTCATAGAGACCATGTATAGCATTTCCTGAGCCATAAATCTTTACCAGAGCAGAAAGCCTCATCGTTCTCCCTTGCAGCAGCTGGTGAGTTGACTGTGGTTCACAGTCCAGTACTTATCCTACAGCACTGACAGGCTTCCAGTGGATTTGTACTCAACAGCAGCATCTTCTGTTTCAGAGCAGAGCTGTCCTCCATTACGTTTTTATGGTTGTGACCTTTTGGAAGCAGATGTTGCTGTTACTATTAGGTGCCATTGAGTTGGTACCGACTCATAGCAACCTTATGCACAAATCGAAACACTGCCGGATCCTGGGCCAACCTCACTACTGTTGCCATGCTTGAGTCCATCGATGTTGCCACTTTGCCAGTCCATCTCGTTGGAGGTCTTCCTCTTTTTCTCTGACCCTCCACCTTATCAAACATGATGTCCTTCTCCAGCGACTGGCCAGGTCTTTTTCTAAAGCACCTCTGGGTGGTTTAGAGCTGCTATCCTTTTCATAGTAGTGATGGAAGAAGTGCAGCCAGACAGAGTGTTCCTTGGAGGCCAGGATGGTCAAACTTTGTCTCTCATACTTTGGACATGTTGTCAGGAGGGACCAGTTGCTGGAGAAGCATATCATGTTTGGTAAGGTGGAGGGTCAGAGAAAAACAGGAAGACCCCCAGTGAGATGGATTGGCAGAGTGGCAGCATCAATGGGCTCAAGCATGGCAACAATTGTGAGGTTGGCTCAGGACCAGGCAGTGTTTTGTTCTGCTGTGTAAAGGGTCGCTATGAGTCGGTACTGACTCGATGGCACCTTAACAACACCAACACCAACAACAACATGGCATTTAATGATTTGAGTCACCCAGGGACTAATATTCATGTTTGCACATATCATAATTATATTTCTTTAAGGAAAAACCCCTAAGAGTGGAAGGAATCACTAGGGCAGACATTATGCAACATTTTAAAGATGTGATAATTATTGCTGAATTTCCTTGAAAACAATAGCTGTCTTGTTTCCCCCATTGGTTTATGGAGTGCCCCTTTGCCACTAGAGTTCTGAATCCTGAACATAAGCCTTTAGAAACATATTTGTTAATTTAATAAGTGGAAAATATTATGGCATTGTCATTTAAATTTGTAACTACTTACTGCTGGTGACTGGTGGTTATGTGCTGCGGAGTCATTTCCAACTCATAGTGACACCTGTATAGGGTTTCTGAAGCTGTAAATCTTTGTGGGAGCAGAAAGCTTCATCTTTCTCCTGGGGGGAAGTAGTTTCAAACTGTTGACCTTGCAGTTAGCAGCTCAACTTGTAACCCAGGTTTCCTTAATACTAGTGAGGTTCAGCTGTTTTTAATTGGTTATTGAAAGTTTTAAATGATTGCCTATTTTATTTTATTGGGAGATTTTTCTTTTTAAAAAATATGATCTGCAAATATCTTTTAGAGATATTTCCTCCCAGTGTGTTTGAGCTTATTTTTTGTGTTAGATCATTGTTTATTATTGGAGTTCATAGACTTTTTGGACTTGTTTCATCTGCATGAGCTAACACATACATAGCTTATCAGATCTCCTATTTCTGTGGAATCATCTTAATTGTTAATACTGGACCTGACCTATCATCCAGTTTGGAATTATGCCTTTCATTTAGGTGTTCTCAACAAACAAACAAACATAGGCAATCTGATGTGAACCCTTTGCTTATTCTCTCATTAGTGCAAGTTGACACTAGCCCAGGATCTGGGAGTATACCGCTAGTCCTTGTGCCATGTCCTCTTAGGGATAATGGGGTCATGCTCAGCCTTGATACGCATTGTTGTTCTAGGTCCCATATTCTTTACCTTTTGTAGAGTTTCTGGTCAGTTTTAAAAATGCTCTGTTATAACCCTCTTCCATTCTAGGTTGACCTTATGCCTGTGTGTTTTACACATCTTGTCCAATCATGTTTTTTTTTTTTTTTTAAAGTTACCCCTTTGGGTTGATTATAAGAAGGGGCTTCAAAAACTTTGTGGAAAAATGGAATGAAAGATAATGGAATTTTTTTCATGAATTTTTTAAAGCCCCTTGTCATAATTCTCTGGACTGCAAGGGTGGTTTGAACCACAAGGCTGGCGGTTCATGCTCACCAGCTGCTCCTTGGGTACCGTATACAGGGTCGCTGTGAATCAGAACCGACTTGATGGCACTTAACAACAGCAACAACTGCCTTTAAGTATTAGGACATCAGGGAATATGTAAGGGAGATGTAACCCAATCAGGATTTCTTCTTTGATCTGGTTAAAAATCATCCAATCAGACTTGCCACTTGGTCTTGTGTTCTTAATGTGTAGAAGTCACATCTCAAAATATCCAACATGTATAAATTATAATGATAAAATAGGATCTTTATGCCATTATATGCATATATGAGATTCTGAAGAGTTACTAATTCTAGCTGGACAAATTATTCACTTTAAAAAATTTAAGTTGAAGTTCCCAAAGTATTTTTCCCTTTAATTGATTTTCTGTTATAGCTCATGAATTATGGTTTGCAGTTTTTCGTCTCGGATTTCTGTTATTGATTTCTGGAATGAGTTGGAAGAGAAACCAAGCCAAAACCAGACCTGTTGCTGTTGAGTTGAGTTGATTACAACTCACAGTGACCCTTCAGAGCAGCCTAGAACTGTCCTGTAGGGTTTTGAAGGCTGTAGATCTTTACAGAAGCAGGCTCCCACATCTTTCTCCTGTGGAACACCTGGTGAGTTCACACCACTGACCTTTTAGGTTAGGAGGGTCATCTTTAATATTTTGGAATTATATAACACTTTCCCAATAGTGTTAGAATGTGTAAGACCTCATACTCAGTTTAGGATATCAGTTGTACTCAGTGGAAGATAAATAAATCTGCTAGGTCATTTATTGAATTAAAATGAACTGTCAATAGAGTGACTCAAGGCACATGGCTCAAGCCTGACCATCACAGGCATTAGTGTAACGTGGACATTTACTTCTATCCGACTGGCATATCTGACATGAGCCCAGTGATATACATGTTCGCCATTTCTAAAGATAAATCTCCCTCACTCCTCATTCCTTATATTTTCTTAGAGAGGCATAGGGACTCTTGGTTATGTAGCATCAAAGGAAGGGGCACCAGAAGGCACCATTTGTACCCCTGTCTTTCCCAAAGTAGTCAAGGCAGGGCTGCATTCCCAGACCTCAGCTAGACTGCCCTTTCCTTCTTCATACAGCTGTTTGCATGGAGAGGAATGATGAGTTGTCTCAGTTCCATTTGTCTGGTCCCCACTGGGCTTTCCACCACATCTTGAAGCCTTCTTACTTTAACCTATGTCAGAAGCTGCATTTGTCTTTGCCATGAACATCCAGTTGGACATATTTTGTAACATTTTCCATCTGTAGCTTGAGGAGGATGATTTTTAGAACTAGGATTTCTTGCTCTGGAAATAAATGCTCTAACCTGTCGCATCTAGAAGTGGCTTAAGAGCTTCCCCCGTATTTTACTCATAATTCATAAGAACCTATGGCACCTGTTGTATTTGTTGTTGTTGTTAGGTGCCATTGAGTCAGTAACGACTCATAGCGATCCTATGCACAACAGAACGAAACACTGCTTGGTCCTGGGCCAACCTCACAATTGTTCCCATGCTTGAGCCCATTGATACTGCCACTTTGCTAATCCATCTTGTTGGGGGTCTTCCTCTTTTTCTCTGACCCTCCACCTTACCACACATGATATCCTTCTCCAGCGACTGGCCCCTCCTAACAATATATCCCAAGTATGAGAGATGAAGTTTGACCATCCTGGCCTCCAAGGAGCACTTTGGCTGCACCTCTTCCAAAATGGATCTACTGGTTCTTTTGGCAACACATAGCACTTTCAGTGTTCTCCTCTCACACCGTAACTCAAATGCATCAATTCTGTTGTATTACCTGTTGTATTACAGCATGCTAAAACCAAACACATTGCCATCAAGTTGATTCCAACTCTTAGCAACCCTGTCTAGGATTTCTTAAATGGTAAATCTTTATGGGAGCAGAAAACTTCATCTTCTTCCACAGAGCAGCTGATGGTTTTAAACTGCCAATACAAGCAGTGATGACTGGTTTGGTCATCATCAGTAATAATGTTTATTTGTGACCAGGATAAGTTCCTCCATCTCCATATTCTCTATTGGTGTGTATTTGTGAGTGTGATAGTCGCTCCATTTACTATGTAGTATTCTTGACTCTGAGTCCTGGTGTGGCACTATAGGTTACTGCACTGGACTGTATGGTTGGTTTGAACCACAATGTCAGTGGTTCAAGTTCACCAGTCACTCATTGGAAATCCTTTACAGGGTCTCTATGAGTTGTAGCTGACTCAACTTAACACCACCAACAACATTCTAGACTTTAAAAAAATTAAATGATATATTTTGAGTGAGTGTAAAATATGGGTAAAAATTGGAGTGCTGGTAGTGTAGTGGGTTACATGCTGGGTTGCTAACTCCAAGGCCAGCAGTTCAAATCCACCAGCTGCCCTGAGAGAGAAAGATGAGACTCTGCTTCCATAGGATTTACAACCTCTGGAACCCAGTACAGTTGCTGTGGGTCAGAACTGATTTGATGACACATAACAACCAACTTTGGGGAAGCTACAAGAAGATAAGAAAGTCATTCCTCTAGTGTCAGGCTAAAGTTTTTGGATTTTGAGTCCCTGTGCCTGCCCCAACTCTCTCTCTGTGTCTCTGCCTGTGTGCGTGTATGTATGGGATGTGCATGCTTAGTTTTATAAATGCCTGGAAATATTTCCTTAAGGAATACTCTTTCACTTAACATGGACTGTTGTTGTTAAGTGCCGTCAAGTTGGTGCCAACTCATAGTGACCCTGTATGGGATTTCCAAGGAGCAACTGGTGGATACGGACCGCCAGCCTTGCAATTGAAACCCACCTTGTGGTCCAGTGATTATCCTACAGTGTCACACTAGGACTAGTGATTGAATATTTCCCTGTGTTTTTTGTTATTGTTTTAATATTTTGCATTCAGTTGATTTCATTTCCATCAATTTCTTTTTATTGGTTGGAGTAAGCAGGTACAGACTGTGTGATGCCCAGCTTCCATAAGGTACCTGAATGATTTTTCTTTTTCACCAGCAGTTGTTCAATGGTACATAACATGGTTGGTGTCTGGCCATTTCGTTTTTACTCAAATTACTATTATGTAACCTCAAATGCTTATGTGTTAATAGGTTATGAGAAATCACATGTCAGTATATAAACTATAATTTGGATACTATTTGGTGAATCATGAGGCCTAAAACCAAGACCCATTCCAGGAGCCTTACGTTGTCTTAGATTATGATGTCTCTTCCCCTTTAGCTATAAATGTTGTTTCTTTGAACCGTTCTTTGGGTCATGGAGCAAGATGAGAAGCTCAATTTAAATTAAGAGAGTAATTGGTTTCACTTCCTTTTTATCAGTCAAATGGTAGGAAATCATCATCATATAAGCCTTACTAAACATTAATAAAATGCATCAACATGCTTTTCTCTAACTGTACTTCCTAGAGGAGCAAAGCTGGTCGTTAGAATGTCCTTTCTTATTTCCTGCCCTTCTGCGCAGAGGAAGAAGGCTTATTTCTGTGCACAACTTACTTAAGAGTAAGAAAAAGAGTACTTTTCATTTATTTTGGACTCAGGTTGACCGGTGCTATTTCGGGGGTGGGGGAAGAAGAGACACTGAAAAAATACACATGTATTTGGATGTTGGAGAAATATATGGCCACCAGGCAAAATGAATTGGAGGACAAAAAGAGCAAAATACATCACAGAGCAAGTCTGGGTAAATTGTCTTGACATCAACTGATGGTCCCAGACGTTGCCCCTCATTTTTGGATGGCACTTAAGAATGTACGAGAGGTGTCAGTGGTTCACTTTGGAGGAATTCAGCTAGAAAAGAACACATGCATTTCATGTGCTATCTTGAAAGTCCCCTGAATATTGAGCACAGAGGGACCAGTTCCTCACCCGGTGCCCCAAGAGTAAATGATCCTTCTTTTAAAAAAGCTGAATGTTAAAAAAATATATTTTTGTTAAATGCTTCCGGGGGAAGTGAGAATCCAAATGATTTCCTAATTCATTTCTCTATGGCAGAGTTGTTGAATGCTTCCAAGTTGTTGTTGTTATGTGCCATGGAGTCAGTTCCGACTCATAGCGACCCTGTACAGGGTTTTTGAGGCTGTAAATCTTTACGGGAGCAGAGAGCCTCGTCTTTCTCCCATGGAACAGCTGGTAGTTTCGAACTGCAGACTCTGAGATTAGCAGCCCAATTCATAACCACTACACTACCAGAGGTCCATTTGGAAATGGTTTGTTTTAAGAATCCTTGTTGGGTGGTATTAGTGTTAATAATGAGACCCCCAATAGAAACTTTCAGTTTGATTAAGTATTAGTGTTTTCCCCCTTGAAGATTAAAAAAAAAAAGTTTAATGTGAATAATGCATAGGCTTGGCCTGGTTTTGTGTGTGCATGTCTTAATCATGTTCCTTCTCTTCCTTTGTGAAATGAAAAACATTCTCTAAGTTACCATCTCATTTTAACTAAATTTTAGATGCTACTTGAACAGTAACCTTTGTTTTCTGTAACACATCCTATCTCCTTGGAGTCTTAATGTGGCGCTGTGAAATAATGCTCTGGACTGCAAGGTGGGCTTGAACCATAAGGTCGGTGGTTCAAACTCATCAGCTGCTCCTTGGAAAACCTATATAGGGTCTCTATGAGTCAGAACCGATTCAACAGCACTTAACAACAACAACAGAAAGTAGTCTTAAAACCCATTGCTGTTGTTCATTTCTAGCTCATAATGATCCTGTAGGCTAGAATAGAACCTCCTCATAGGGTTTCCAAGGCTGTAATCTTTACCGGAGTCCTGGTGTGGTGCTGCAGATTAATGCGCTAGACTGCAAGACCTGTTTGAACTTCAAGGTTGGCAGTTCAAGCTCACCAGCTGCTCCTTGAAAACTCTATACAGGGTCTCTATGAGTCAGAACTGACTCAATGGCACTTAACAACAACAATCTTTACAAGCAGATTGCTTCATCTTTCTCCCAGTGCCTGGTGTGTTCAAACCACCGACATTTTGGTCAGTAGAAGAGTGCTTAGCCACTGGACCACCAAGGTTCAAATGTAGAGTCAGTGAAAATTAAGATGACCATCTATGAGATGGGCTGACTTAGCTGTTGCAGCGATGCACTCAAATCTAACCACAATTGTGAGGATGGTTCAGAACCGGCAATGTTGTGTTCTGTTGCGCATAAGGTTGCTATGACCTGGAACCAACTGACAAAACCTAGAAACGAGAAGAACAAAAGCAGTTGTGGAACAAATACCAAATTCTTCTCAGTATTCATTATTTAAAAGTGATATTAGCTCAGAAAGCATTGGTGTTCTGCAGTCTGACTACCTGCACATTTTGAGAGGCATCCTAAATCTTGGGCTCTTGTAACTGGAGCAGTGCTTACTCCCTCCCGTGAGCGCTCTAATTCCCCTACCTCACAAGATAATTAATTTCAGAGGCTCAAAGTTAAGAGCCACATGAGTAAGAGAGAGAGAGAGAGAATTTTGACATATTAACCTTGAAAAAAGACTACTATAGTTTCTAGTCAACTTATTTGAATTCATATTTTATTATATAGTAAATAATAGGTCAAGTTGGATTTTTTCTGCCTCATGAGAAGTATATAGTTAATGGTTTTAAATGCTGCATAACCACAGTCAGAGAAAGACAACCATAAAATTCAAAAGCCAGAGGTTATCCAGGTCAGCTCCTTCCTCTTCACCCTTCAGAGGTCAAGCACCACATATGAGGACCACTGTCTGTATTCCCCAAGCAGTGGGGCAAAGAAGGACCTTGATTCAGCTGGTCTGATTTATGCTAAGTAAAGAATGTGTTATAGGGAAAAGTTCTACCCCATACACAGCTGCCTGTAGACAAATGTGAAATTAGAAGGGAGATGGCATTTAGATTTGTCTTGGGTGGCCTTATGCTCAGCTACAGTTTAATTTGTTGCTGTTTTTAGTGAGGGCCACTGGGCTAATCTATCCCGAGGAAATATTTACTGGTTTAATGAGGACATTCGAGTACTTTTCAAAAGGGTGTCTCGTCATATTCCACCCACTGTGTTCTTAAGTATGCACTGTACTTCTGTGTGGTTTGAAAATCTGGATTGCTTACGTTCAAACTTTTTATTGCCTGAAATAGCCAGTGTGAAATTCTATGGGTGGCTATTGATTCTAAAAGGTTTCCCTTTCTCAACATGGTATTATCACAATTTGATATTTTTATGCTGTCTTCTGCATTCCAAATAATGTTCAGTGAAGTTCCACTTTTCCCTGTAGTGTGCATGTAGCCATGTCTAGTGATGGTAGTATCCAAGTAGAAATAAATTTATATATGTGTATATATGCACGAGTGTATAACTTAGAAATCAAAGTGTTTCATATCTTTTCACATAAGGAGACTTACCTCAGAGGAAGTGAAATTATAACCCAGGTTTTTCAGTCTGCTCTGACTCACTCATTTACATAAAGGTCTCAGTCAGCGTTTGTATCTTTGCCACTGTTTGCTCCACATCAGTGCAATGAACATTACAGGTGTGTAAAAAGTGCTTCCTGATTCAATGAAACAGCATCTCAAAATGAATATCCCTGTCTCTCTCTAAGCATTTTCCTTTTGGCTCTGAAGTATTAAACTTGGAATTTAATATTTTGATCTTTCTACTTACTCGAGCCCCAAATCTAGGAGTTATCCTTACACCATCACTTTCCCATACCACCCACGTCTCATCCGTCTCCAGAATATATCCTGAATCATTCCATTTATTCTGTCTCTACTTCTGCCATCTACATCCAAACCACTATCATCTTTTCCGTGGATTCCTTAGAATCCCTGTATTAACTGAGATACAGTCTGTATTTGTCATAAATCAGACCTCATCATTTAAAACCTTCCAAAGCTATTTAGTTCACTTAGAACAAACTCTCGAGTCTCTCTCCCAGTTCAGTTGCTCTGTCTGACCTAGCTTCTATCTCTGTACCCAGTGTTCTCATATGATCTGTCACTTCTCTCTTCCTTCCCTGCCATGCCTGTATTATCCCACCTTGGCCCCACAGTGTCAGCAAGTCCTCTTCCTGGAATGCTGTCTGCTAATAATTTTCTTGTGATTATATAGAGTCTTTTCTTAGTTTTAATGTACCTTCTTAGAAAAGTTCTCCCTGACCTCCCAAGTTAAAGTAGCTGCTAGGTCACTGTGTGTTTCATTATCCATTAATTCATTAACGTTGCTAGTTGTTCTAAGATGCTGTTGAGTTAGTCATGGAGACCCTGTACGTAAGTGAAAAAAACACTTCCAAGTCCTGCTCCATCTACACAATTTTGGCCAAGATTGAGCTCATTGCTGCAGCCACTGCATCAATGCATCTTGTTGAGATTTTCCTCTTTTATGCTGACCCTCTACTTTGCCAAACATGATGTCCTTCTCTAGGGGACAGGTCCCTCTGGATAACATGTTCAAAGTACGTGAGACCAAGTAAGACCCCATTTATAAGAAGCATTTTGGGTGTACTTTTTTTGTTTTGTTTTGTTTTACAAAACAGATGTGTTCATTGTTTTGGCAGTCTGGTGTGTTCAGTGTTCTTTGCCAACATCATAATTCAAAGGTATTGATTTTTTTTTTCCTTTCCATATTCATTGCCTAACTTTTACAATCATATGAAGCAAGTGAAAAATACCTTGTCTTCGGGAGGGCAAACCTTAATTCTCAAAGTAATGTAATGCCTTTGCTTTTGAACACTTTGAAGTGATCTTTTACAGAATATATGTCCATTGTAATATGTTGTTTGATTTCTGCTCCCATGGGCATTGATTATGGATATAAGTAAAATGAAAATCTTGACAACTTCAGTATTTTCTCTGTTTATCAAATGGAGATGGTGCTGCCTATTAAGGAATGGGGTAAGCACTGGACCACAAGGCCAGTTTAAACTGCAAGGTTGGCAGTTCATACTCACGGCGTCAATATGAATCGGAACCACTTTGATGGCACTTAACAGCAACAACAAATACTTTAGTATTCTATTTTTGAAAAGCAAAACTAATGCCACAATGTCTAAGATGACCAATATATTGAAATTTCATACAAAATGAGGATCATTAATGGGTTCATTAACAGGTTCTATGTTAGAGACTGAATCAAATCGACCACATCTGTGGGAAGACATGATGGAGAATCTCCATCTCACCAGTCAGAGCAAGGCCAGAGGCTGATTTCAGAATAGATCATCAATTGTGCATATGCAAGTTTAGATTAAAGCTGAAGAAAATTAAAACAAGTCCATAAAAGCCAAAGTGTGCCTTGAATTTACGGACCATCTCATGAATCGATGAACATGTTATACACTGATGACTGAAGACCAGGTGAGTTGATGGATGACATCAAGAACATCATGCATGAAGGAAGTAAAACTCATGAAAAAGACTGGAAAGAAAGAAAAGACCAAAATGGATACCATAAGACATTCTGAAACTTTGTGTTAAAGTAATTAGCACAAGTGGTAGAAATGATACAGTAAAAGAGCTGAACTGAAGATTTCAAATGGCAGCTCAAGAAGACAAAGTAAATTATTATAATGAACTATGTAACAGGAGTCCTGGTGTGGCGTTGTGGGTTAATGCACCAGACTGCAAAGCCGTTTGATCTGCAAGGTCGGAGGTTCAAGCTCACCAGTTGCTCCTCGGAAGCCCTATACAGGGTCGCTATGGGTTGGAACTGACTTGACGGCACTTAACAACAACAACAACAACAACATGCAACTATAGAGTCAACAAACCAAAAGAAAAAAATACGCTTGGCATTTCTCATTCTGAAAGAACTGAAGAAAATATTCTTCAATTGCTGTGTTGAAGAATTCTGTGGGCTAAATACTGAATGATGCAGAAAGTATTAAAAGAAGATGGAAGGAACACACGATGTCACAGCCAAAAAGAACTGCCTAACATTCAGCGTTTCCCGAGGTAGCATATGATCAAGAACTGATGATAATAAAGGACGAAGTCTAAGCTGCACTAAGACATTGGTGAAAAACAAGGTTTTAACAGAAGGATACAACGCTGGATGTGTTCACTTGTCTATGCCAAGAAATTTGGAAAATGGTTACCTAACTAACTGACTGGATATTTGTGTCCATTCCAAAGAAAGGTGACCCAATAGAATGTGGAAGCTATCAAATAATATCATTACTATCACATGCAAATAAAACTTTGCTGAAGATAATTTTAAAATAGTCTATGGACAAAGAACTGCCAGAAATTCAAGCCGGATTCAAAAGAGAACATAAAATTAGAGCTATCATCACTGATATCAGATGGATCTTGGCTGAAAACAGAGAATACCAGAAAGATGTTTTACCTGTGTTTTAATTGCTATGTAATTAATTGTTTGCATCATAACAGACTAAGGATGTCTTTATGAAGAACACTTGATTGTGCTCATGCAGAACCTATACATAGACCAACAGATGGTTGTTGTAATAGAACAATGGGATACTGCTTGGTTTAAAACCAGGAAAGGTGTGCATCAGGGTTGTATCATTCTGCTATGTTTGTTCAATTTGTATACTGAACAAATAATCCTAGAAACTGGATTTTATGAACAAGAACATGGCATCAGGTTTGGAGGAAGACTCAATAGCCTGTGATATGCAGGTGATACAACCTTGCTTGGACAAAAAGGACTTGAAGCACTTATTGATGGTGAAAAAAACTACATCTTTCAATATGAATTAATACCTCAGCATAAACCAAAAGTCTTCACAACTGGACCAATTAGCAGCATCACCATAAATGTAGAAAAGATTAAAATTGTGAAGGATTTCATTTTACTTGAATCTACAATCAGTGCCCATGGAAGCAGCAGTCAGGAAAATCAAACAATATCTTTACATTTGGTAAATCTGCTGCTAGCGACCTCTTTAAAATGTTCAAAAGCAAAAATATAATTTTGAAGACTAAGGTGAACTCAACCCAAGCCATGATATTTTCGGTAGCTTCGCATATATTTAAAAGTTGAACAACAAATAGTGAAGACTGATAAATTGAGACCTTTAAATTATGGTGTTGGCAAAGAATACTGAACACACCATGAATTGCCAGAGAATGAACAAATCTGTCAGGGAAGAAGTACAACCAGAATGCTCCCTACAAGCAAGAATGGTGAGAGTTGGTCTTGTGTACTTTGGACGTGTTATCAGGAGGGAGCAATCCCTAGAGAAGGATATTGTGCTTGGCAAGTATAGGGGAAAAAGAGGAAGACCCTCAATAAGATGGATTGGCACAGTGGCTGCATTAGTGGTCTTAAGCATAGGAGCAGTGTGATGATGGCACTACACAATGCTTTGTTCTTTTGTACACAAGGTCACAGTGGATCGCAGTCGACTCAGTGGCTCCTAACAACAGCCCAGTACACATAAATTACCACCCCATTCTCCAGGATAGCTTGTTATGGAACTGATACTGATCCTGTCTGTTCAAAATTTTGAGAGATAGTGCTTATCTTGGACTTCAGGGCACTAATTTTGATTTTAAGAAATAATGTATTAAATATAATTTAGCTTTATTACTCATTTTTGTATACTTCCAGGCCTGCGTCAGGCTATTCCCTCATTTTCTACGTGATTTTACGTTCTATATTGTAATAGCATTTATTAAATATTCACTGTGTGCTAGACGCTGTTCTTGACTTACATTGACTTGATTAAATTTACAGCATAAGTTGTAAAGTAGGTAGTGGTATTAACAGATGAGAAAATAGACTGAAAGAGGAGTGGTCACTCTCTGCAGTCACAGAGCTGTGGAAAGCTGGGTCAGTAGTATATTAGAATATATTTTTTGTTGTTAAGTGCTGTCGAAGCAACCCTGTATAGGGTTTTCAAGAAGTGTCTGGTGAGTTTGAACTGCTGACCTTGTGATTCAAACAAACCTTGCAGTTCAGTGTTTATCCACAATAGGACTCCATTAGAATACATACATGACTGGACAGCGAATGGGACCTCTAACATTCTCCCATGTTTTCTTCACTGTCCTCAAGAGGCATTTAAATAAGTTTGTAGTGAATAGAATTCTAATATTCAGGATGTTAATTGATCAGACCTGCAGGAAAGGTGAGGAAGAGGGACCAGAAGAGTGTTGACATGCTTTAGGAGATTCAGTGTGTGCCATATATTGTGTTGATCACCATTTGGAGTATATTAGTTGTTGTAAAGTGCTCTAGAGCTGATTCTGACCCATAATGATAGGGTGTCTGAGGAGTAGCTGGTGAGCTTGAATTGCCGACCTTGTGGTTCAAACCAACTTTGCCATGCAGTACATTAACCCACAGCACCACTTAGGATAAGGGTAACCAGCCGAGAAACTAGCCCTTCTACTGTGTCCTATTGGGTGGTTATGAATCAACATTGGCTTGACAGCACACAACAACAGCAACAATTTTAATCAAATACACAGTCATACTTTCTGGGTTGCTAACAAGCA
Organism: Chrysochloris asiatica; assembly: GCF_000296735.1. Lineage (NCBI taxonomy): Eukaryota > Metazoa > Chordata > Mammalia > Afrosoricida > Chrysochloridae > Chrysochloris > Chrysochloris asiatica. Next base: position 25,201,103 of record NW_006408532.1, on the reverse strand, counting down.
TAACTTTAAAATAAAGTAAAATGATTTTGAAAGAACTGTTTGAGTTATTTAAAGAATCACTGCATACTACACATCAAATAAAATATAAATTGGTTCAGTGTAAAAAGTAAAATTGTAAGAGCTAGAATAAATTATGTGTTTGGGACTTTTAAAATGTAAACCAATTAAAGAAATCACCAAGGAACACATGGATGAATTATAAATATATATAAATTTTAATTTATGTACCAGATTTCATGAACAGTTTAAAAGGAAATGACAAATTGGGGAAATATTTGTGACAAAGAATTAATTTTGTTTAAAAACTGAATTGTTTTGAAAAATCAGTGAGAAAAAACATTAAATTCTTAAGGAAACAACAACGAAGCCAGCTGCATTGAATCTATTCTGATGCTAGCAACCCCATGCTTATCTGGGTTGAACTGCATTCCATAGGCTTTCCAATAGCCGATGTTTGGAAGTAGATTGGCAGGGCTTTTATTACTGAGATTCATCTAGGTGGGTCTGAATTGTCAACCTCCCATGGATTGCTAATGGGATAAAACCAAAACAGTTTGTAGAAGAAACAGAAATGGACCAAAACCAAACCCATTTTGTTGTTGAGTTGATTCCAACTTTTAGTCACCTGGTAGGACAGACTAGAATTGTGCAAAGGGTTTCAAAGACTGTGGTCATTACAGAAGCAGAGGGTCACCTGTTTCTCCCAAAGAGCAGCTGTTGGGTTCGAACTACCAGCCTTTTGGCTAGCACACATACTAAACCATTGTGTCACTAGGAATTCACAAATAGACAAGTGGGAAAAAAGCACAGTCCTCCCCACCCCCCAAGTAATTAAAGATATATATTAAAATTAAAGATTTTGTCTCTTAGATTTTAGGTATTAAAACATGCAGCATTTGCATTTCTATGATGCTCTCCTAAGGAAGTAAGCAGATCCTGGCACAAAACAAAACAAAAAAAGTTCAGAAATGATTATCAAAGCATTAGTTTTAAAAGAGAAAAATAAGAAATATTTAAGACGTTGTTACAAGGGAATTGTTAACTTCTCACACATCCTTGCAGATGGTCATTATTAGCTATTTTTCTGAAGAAGAACTAGTTACATGGAATAATTTCCCCAATATGGTAAGAGAAAAATAACAAGCCAGTATTATTTTTGTTTATAAAAAGCAGCTTAAGACCAGGAAAGGGTACATTTGCCTACTAAAGGACACCGGAGAGAAATATACTCAAATGTCCAAATTTTAACATTCAAAAAAACTCTTAATTCCCCACCCCCCCCCAAGTTTCCTATATTGAATATTTATAACTCTTAGAATTAGGGTAAATGTTTTATAAAAAGGCAGTGTGTGAGAACAGAGGATCAGGAGTACTGGACAGAGAGGAGGATACCTTGGTAGGTTTTAGTTTGTTGTGTTATTGATTCGTTTTCAACCAGTGTGACCTTGAACAAATCACTTCTTGCCTTTGCAAATTAGTGAATTCAGGGTGGCTCAAACTTTTCCTCTGAAATAATAGCAGATATAGAAGAGTGTGATCATGCATTCCCAGGGGGCAGAGGATAAGGGTGGGTTGGTTGGGCAGGTTGGCTCTAAGTCACCTCCTGAAAATTTTTTAACATGAAAATTCATATATGCTTTATGTTATTCTCCAAACTCTATAGATGGTAGCTTAAAAAAACAAATTTTAATTGAGATATAACTCACACACCATATAAAAAAATATATGTATACTCACAAAGTTGTGTAACCAACTTATGTTAGTTTAGTACTCAGATGCTTCACCAGACAACCAAGCAAGAAAGTGCATATTATGGACTAACCTTGACCTTGAAGTACTCTCCAGCACTTCTTCTGGGATGATTATACCACTTTAAAAAGGCCAGAATTGTTCAGATATTTTCAATCAATAATTGCATTTTCAATGCATTTTGCTTATCTTTCCCATAAAAAACAGTTTGCTTGGATTGGTTATTATTAATAGTACTGGTTACTATCAGCTTACTTGAGACAGAATTAAGTTAAAATTTTTATGCCACAATTTTAAACTGCCGGGACCCTCTTGAGACTTAAAAAGTTGCCTTCCCAACCCTTGTATGGGATACAGTCTTATACCGTAACCTGAAATGTGGACAACACATGGGTTGCATTCTAACTCAGCATAGTAAAATCACTTTTATCTCAGTGCTATTAATTCTTTACAGGTGTGGGTTGATGATGTGCTTGTGGTTAAAGAATTCCTCCTTGAAAGTTCTGCTTCTACTTGATCCAAGTTTATGTGGAAGTAGCCCAAGTTCAGCTTTGGTGGTGCTGAGCTTCCATGTTTTACAGACTCTTGGCCTACACAAATGGACCTTAAGTGCAGTTACTTGAAGTATAATTCACTTCAATGAAGGCTTGCTTGGATATGTTCTTAGCTATGTTCTATCTGGGTGCTGGCCAATGAAAAGGGGCGGGGCAAGGGGCGCTGAGCCTGAGCCTTCACGTTCATTAAGGGCTTCAGATGTAGACTTCTGGTGCTTAGACAGTGTCTCCAAATACAGTCATGAAAGGCACTGGCAAGGTGAAACATATATTCTTGATACCACTTTAAATACCACAATTTTTGTAACTCTGTTCTGGCATTTCTTCATTTTCCCTGGTGTGGCGCTATAGGTTAATGCACCAGACTACAAAGTCTTTTGAACTACAAGGTCGGTGGTTCAAGCTCACCAGTCGCTCCTTGGAAACCCTAAACAAGGTCACTATGGGTCAGAACCAACTTGAGAGTACTTAACAACAACAAAAGAAGTACAAGTATTGTGAGCCTGTGTACAGCCCTGCAAAGGTACCTGAGGTGGATTCTGTGGCTTGCTTTCAGGATGAAGGGAATGAGCTCTGTAAACCCTTGGAAATTCTTCACAATACAGTGTTCTGTGATTATTTTCCTGGGCCCCTGTATGGAAATTGGAGCTACCAATGTAATTTGGGGACAGTGGCAGTAGTAGTTGACATTTTTAGGGCACTTAGCAGTATTTGTGTATGTCAAGCTCTTTGGGTAGGACCCCAAGTCAGTTTAAGTGTGAGGAAAGAAACGAATGGGTTCCTGATTGCTTTAACAATGAGCATTAATTCATTACCATGAAAAAGCTAATGTGTTACTGGATTTCAAACTGTCATCTCAGGAGGAGAAGAAAAACTGCCTTGCCTTTACAGATTAATTGTTCAGAACTAATAGATTGAATTGTGCCAGTGGGCAAACTAATCTGTAAATGTATAGATGTTTTGTGTGAATAGGAGACCTAGTGTAAATGTGACTTTATGTCAGACCTCTATGCGGGAATCCTGTCATGTTGAAAAGCTCATGGCAAAATCTAAAATGGTAGCTTCTCAGAATGTATGTGTGTGTGTGCATGTGAAATTCTAACAATTGACAATGGGATGCATGCCATAGTGGGAGATTAAGTCTGTGTTTTATGTTTATTTTATGTTTCATATCAGATTAAACAGATGTGAAAAGGACTAGGGAGTACTCTCTGGGCTTTATCCTGACCCATTGGGTAGGCAATTATGTCTCAAAGTCAGTTATACGTCCTGGATAAAGTGACCTTTTTTAATAGCATGATTTTTAAATTGTCTCATTTCTGGACACTTTGATGAACTAGAATAAGAAAAGGAAGAATATTTGCCTAAAGGTACAAAGAACTCTTTTAGGGAAATGTTTTTAGACCACTGAAGGAGAAAGCATAGGCTTTGTGCTTGTTTGTTAATGTTGTAAATGGTGGAAGACAAAGTCAAAACTATCAAAAGCTAGAGCCCTCCCACTTCCCTGGCATTTTCTATAAGGGCCGGTTTCTAGATTTTGCCTTACCAGGAGTCTTCAAAAACAGGTTTATATTTCTTTAGATTGTTGTTCTTATTTAGTGCTAGTAATTACTCATAGCGACCCTGTATAGGGTCTCAGCAAGAAACATAGAACACACTAGAACTAAGTGATCTTTAACTTGTGGCTGTTGTTAGGTGCCATCAAGTTGGTACCGACTCATAGCAGCCCTGCACACAACAGAAAAACACTGCCTGATCCTGGGCCAGCCTCACAATTGTTGCCACACTTGAGCCCATTCATGCTACCATTTTGCCAATCCATCTCGCTAGGGGTCTTCCTCTTTTTCTCTGACCCTCCACCTTACCAAACATGACATCCTTCTCCAGCGACTGGTCCCTCCTGACAATGTGTCCGAAGTATTAGAGACGAAGTTTGGCGAACATGGCCTCCAAGGAGCACTCTGGCTGCACTTCTTCTAACACAGATCTGTTGGTTCTTTTATAAAACTAGAAGTTTATACAAGGACTGTTTATAAAGGTGTGTGCCAGGTATGGGTAACCAGTAAGGGCTAGTGTAGTAACCAAGAGCCAGCATCAGCTGGGCGGTGGGGAGAGTGGAATCTGTGTGGAGGAGGCCACCCAACAGGTGCTGTGGATTTTTACTAGGGGCCCACAGCATGCCTGTGGTACCCCTGCAGGGAGGGAGCTGCGGGATAGGATTCCCTGATTCTCCTGCTCTCTAGTCAGGTCCTACTGACACCTACTGGGCAAACCTAAGCAGAGGACAGAGGACCAAAGAGCTGTTGACAGTCTTCATAGGCAAGCCTTCTTGGGCAAGATGGAGAAAAAGGAGAGAGGGTTTCTGTGTGGGGTGGGACAACAGGCAATTCTTGGCTTTAGAGTTGACTTTTGGATTCTATTTTACTTCCTCTCAGCTTGTCCCAGTCATTTGTTTTGGCCTTACTTGGAGTCTGCATTAGAGTGAGTTCCAGCACATGGAAGATGCCAATGAGGGCTTGTTGACTAGATCCGATCTCAGTGCCAAGGGCTTGACAGCTCTAGCCTCACATGAAACACAGCCAGTGTGGTTTATACCACCTGCCACATTCTTTTTCAGTAAATTTTACTTTGGGGGTGAGTATTTAAAATCTTCTCAGATGAAAGGAAAAAGAGGGCCTCACTGCCTGATTCTCTTTCCCTTTCTTCTCCTACTACTGACGTCACATATTAAGATCTTGCCTGTTTAGGTTGTGGAAAAGATTTGACAGGATGACCACTAGATGACAGGTCTGCGGTTGGACTCAGAGAGCAAACTGTTGGATCTGGATAAGAATAACAAGTAAACAATCTGGATTTCCCCCCCTTATTGTTGTACATGCCATTTTGTGGATTCCAACTCAGACCAACTCTATGCACAACAGAAAGAAACACTGTCCAATTCTGTGCCATCCTCACAATTGCTGTTCGGGTTGAGCCCATTGCTGCTGCCACTGTGCCAATTTATCTCGATAGGGGTCTTCCTCTTTTTCTCTGACCCTCCTCTTTACCAAGCATGCTGTCCTTCTCCAGGGACTGGTTTCTCCTGATAGGTGTCTGAAGTGTGATAGATGAAGTTTTGCCATCCTGCCATCTAGATAACATTTTGGCTGTAATTCTTGCAACACAGATTTGTTTTTCTGGCAGTCCATGGCATTTTCAATATTCTTCTCCAATCCAATGACTCAAATGCATTGGTTCTTCTATGGTCTTCCTTATTCATTGTCCAACTTGCACACCATAGTCTTTGCTCTTGAACACTTTAAAGTCTTGTGCAGCAGGTTTGCATGATGAAGTCCCTCATTTGATTTCTTGACTGCTGCTTCCATGAATGTTGATGGTAGATGCAAGCAAAATGAAATCATTGGCAATTTCAAGCTTCTCTCTGTTTATCATGCTGCTATTTATTGGTCTAGTTGTGAGGATTTTTGTGCTCTTTACATGGAGCTGCAATCCGTACTGAAGGCTGTAGTCATTGATATTGACCAGTATTTTAAGTCCTGAAAGTTTTTCCCTATTCACATCATAATGGTCAACTCTAATTTGAGGAGGCAGCTCTTCCCTGGTTGAATTTTGAGGGCATTTCAACCTCAGAGCTCATCTTTGAGCGCTATATTTGATAATATTTTGGTGTTGTTCATAATTTTTTCATCTACCAGTACTATATCTGACACTGTTCAATTGCTGTCAAAGGTTTTCAATGGCTAAACATTCAGGAGACGGCACCTCTCCTTCCTAGAGTGTTTTCGTCGGGAAGCTCAGCTGAAACTTGTCCACCATGGGTGACCCTGCTGGTAGTTAAAATACTGGTGGCATGGCTTCCAGAATCACAGCAACACACAAGCCACCACAGTCCGACAAACTGACAGACAAGTGGTGGGATTTTTTTCCCTACATACTTAGAATTAGCTAGGAGAGTAATACTTGTTTCGTTATTTAAACCGTTGACTGATTGTTGTTGTTAAGTGCCGTCGAGTCGATCCTGACCCATAGTAACCCTGTAGAAGGTTTCCAAGGAGCAGCTGATGAGCTTGACTCACTGACCTTGCAATTTGAATGACTTTGCAGTCTGATGCATTAGCCCACAGAGCCACACCAGGACTCCGTTGACTGATGAGTGAGAGCCAATTTCATAACTTTATTGCACTAGAGATGCTCCTTTTCAGGTAGTTTGTTTCTCCAGTAAATTCTTTTCAGTGTTCAATTTATCTTTTAAGGGCTTCCCGGTCCCTTTATTAATGTTCAAAAAAAAAAAAAATTAAAGGAATTGGCTGTTGCCAGGTTTCTGACGCTGGTAGTCTTTTTCCTTGTAACTCTGTGATTGTTTTGTGTTTAACCAAGACATTTGCAGTCATTTAAAAGTGCTTCTGTGAAAACTGTCAAACTTACTTGAATTTTTGGTGATTGTTTATAAAGATAATAATGAAATCCAACCACTCAAAAAACTAAATTAGGACAGCTGTATTCTTAGCTTCTAGCTCGCCCTCTTGTTTTTTTAAAAGGTTGTAGAGAGGAAACAGGGCAATGATATAACGGCATTGAGCATAAGGGTCTTCTGTGTTCATTCTATTATTCCATGTTTCATATTATTGTTGTTAAGTGCCATCAAGTTGGTTCCAACTCATAGCAACCCTGTATAGGATTTCCAAGGAGCGGCTGGTGAATTTGAACTACTTAACCTGTGGTCAACATTCCAGTGCATATCCTACAGCATTACACCAGGAATCCATATTTGATAGGTACTTTTATTTATCCACATTGTTGTGGAAGAAAGAGTGATCAAAATTGAAGATGCTTGGAATCAACTAGTCTGGTGGACCAGTGGAGTAGGTGAACGTTAGTCACCAGAACTCTGGTGTCTGCTACCACTACCAGCTGCTCTGAAAGGCACCACATTAGAAAGCTCTGGATAGAGTAGGAGAACATGTAGAACAAAACTCAAAATTGTATAAAAAAAGACCGGGCTTACTGGTCAGAAAGAGACTGGAGAATCCTGAAACAATGGATCTTACCACCCTTCAGTTCTGGAACAGAACGCATCCTCCTGGCCCAATTTTTAGTCAAGCAGTAGATAGGTATATGGAGGGACAACACAAGTAAGGTACGCTTACCATGGAGTGGTTAATCATTGAAGATCAAAAGGGCAACATGTACGTAAGGACAAAGTTGAAAAGGAATGGGAAGGAGGGTAGAATGGAACTAGGAACCACAGGGAGGAAATGGGGTAACTGTTGTTGCATGGAGGGGATCGCAATCATTGAGAATGAAACAAAGGGTGTGGTTTGTTGAATGTAAAACTGATCATCTTCTCAGTAAACCTTCACTTAATTCACAATAAAAAGTTAAAAGTATCATTCAGGAATGAAATGACGTACGAACAAACACACTTACATTTAGAAAAAGGCAGTGTTTGCATCCGGAGTTTTTGAGCCCAACGTGGAAAGTCTTCGATTCTCTGAAGAGGAAATGTGTGGCCATGCAGTAAAATAATCTCATCTTCCCCTTTTCCCTGGACATCTGTAGCTATGTGGTAAGGATTCTCTTCAGTCACATGGCAACAGAAAAGGAATATTTCAGAAGTGTAGCGTGAGATAACACAGAAGAAAAGATCCAATAAAAATCAGTTTCTGTATCATGTTATTAGTCATGTGTGGGCATTGTGGTTTTTCTGAATTCGATGATTCCATGGAATACCTCAGCCAACCAGACTCCCTTAGGAAAGAAAAAGACAGTTGATGTTTTCTGTCCAGAAAGATGATCTTTTCTGATCAGAATATGACTATACTCTCTTTACACCCTATAAAAGAAACTGTCTTTTTAAAAAGACTTTTTAAGCCTTTTCCTTTTATCTATGAACAGTGTAAGTGAAATGTCATTTCCAGACCCAAATCCTGGATAAACAGTCCAGCCTTCTGGAAGTGTCTTAAACATTCTTCAGGGAAGAGAGCTTTATCAAGTTTTTATTATGTTCAAAAGATGCTGTTTTCATTCTGTTTCTTTACAAGATACATGATTGGAAACCACGCTTAAAGTTCATGCTGAGTGGCTTCCAAAGAGGTAACAAGATTATTATTTATTTTTTTTTTAGTGAATCTGCCTTTGAAGTGGAATCTCATCCTTAGGATTTTGTTAAATAGTCACTGGAGGGGCCTTTGCTTCTACCGCATTTGCCCTGCTGTGGTGTTCCTCTCAGCAGCGTGCGGTTCAGGGGCGTCTGGTCTGTGCCATATTTCTACTTGAGTGATCTGGGACTTGTGAGAAGGTGCTTTGGACTCATGAGCTGTTGTTGTTTATCTTTCAGGGACGGGAGAGAGTGGCAAGAGCACATTTATCAAGCAGATGAGAATCATCCATGGGTCAGGATACTCGGATGAAGACAAAAGGGGCTTCACCAAGCTGGTGTATCAGAACATCTTCACAGCCATGCAGGCCATGATCAGAGCCATGGACACACTCAAGATCCCATACAAATACGAGCACAATAAGGTAGGTGTGTGGCCCTTCACAGCCTCCAGGACGGATGGTCTCTTAAAGTGTTGAGAGGACATAGTGAATTTTGGAAA
>NW_006408532.1:25181612-25183211 GCF_000296735.1 Chrysochloris asiatica | reverse complement strand
CTTCACTCTCTGTTCTAGTCCTCTGTGGCCATGTCACTGCCTCTAGGTCCAGGAGTCCCTGGGCCTTACCTTACTGCTGGCCATCCAGGACTCCACCCGGGTTCACAGGGGTCTATTGAACGTGGTCAGACTTAGCTCTCAACTTCATTGTTGTTTTTTACCCCTCTTCCGCTTGTCGGTGATCAACATGGTCACCAGCCAGACCACCTGCCTGCTCATGTATTCACCTTGAGTCTCAGTCTTGGAAGGGAGTTTTCTCTGAGGAGTCCTGACCACTTGCATTGATGGCTCCCAGCTGAATAGTTTACTTGTTCTTGTAGTAATCAGTCAGACTACCATTATTGTTTTGGATTTTTCCTGCTGGTCTGTCTTTCACAAAGTATCTTCTGTTCTTCTGGCCACTCCAGGCTGGTCTACTCGACCTTTCCAGTGGAAATTTCCTACCGCAGACGATTCTGGATGGGGTTCTGGATTCCACCGATGGTCTTGTGCAAAATAAAGGCTCCACAGGAAGCCTCTTTCACTAGGCAACTTCTAGCCCCCTTTATGGTATTCTAATCAGTTGTAGGCTGAAGACAGACTTACAAGCTTTCTGTAGTGATGTTTCTGGCTATTCCTTTCTCCCTCCCTCAAGTGTCTATTTCACAATGGGTTCACAGGAAAAGGAAAGGCAAGGGAAACCAAGATTCAAAAGACAGCCAAGCATCTTAACATTATTCTCTTCTTTTACCCCTTCCATCCACGTCTCAGTCCCTGTATCCTGGAGCCCTGTTGTTCCAAGGTTGTACATACCTCATCGTTTACCTCTGTCTCACTTAGCCCATGGGAACCTGACTAATTGTTCTCCCATCAGCCTTGTTCTTCCATTCCCGTCCCCCTTCTTTTGTATTGTTCCCCCTCTGCCACGCTACCCCCACCCCCCCACCCCCAGCACCCAAGCTATCCTGTGTCTATTCCCTACCCTGTACTCTATCTTCCCCTCCTTCCTATCCAGGAACATGGTATGTTCTTCCACTTTTGTAAGTCTCTTTTGGTTTCTTATAGTAGTGTTTTGTAATTTTCTTTGTGTAGGTCCTTTGTTTCTCTGGTTACATTTATTCCCAGGTATTTCATCCTTTGGGTGGCTATTGTAAATGGTATTGCTTTCTTAATGACCTTTTCAGCACTATCATTGTTACTGTAGAGGAATCCAACTGATTTTTGTATGTTGATCTTATACCCTGACACTTTGCTGAATCTCCCAATGATGTGTAGTACCTTTTTTACTGAGTCTTTGGGGTTTTCTATGTATAGAATCATATCATCAGCAAATAGAGAGTTTTATTTCCTCTTTGCCAATTTGGATGACTTTAATTTCCCTATCTTGTCTTATAGCTCTGGCTAAGACTTCCAAAACAATATTGAATAGGAGTGGTGACAAAGGGCATCCTTGTCTAGTTCCGTTCACAAAGGGAAGGTTTTCGGTTTCTTTCCATTGAGAGTGATGTTGGCTGTTGGTTTTGTATACATGCTCTTGATTATGTTGAGGAATTTCCCTTCAATTCCTACTTTGTTGAGTGTTTTTATCAGGAATGGATGTTGGATTTTGTCAAATGCTTT
>NW_006408532.1:25174255-25181512 GCF_000296735.1 Chrysochloris asiatica | reverse complement strand
CCCCCCAGATCTTCAAGTCACATATATAAAAAAATTAAGAGTTGTGCTCTAATATTTGGATGCTCATCTATAAATATGTATGGGTTTTAAGTTTTGGGGAAGACATTGGGGTAAGAGTACTGTTTGTTAGCTACAGTGCAAATTGACCCAAATGAGGAACTTCAGAGAAGGGTCAGCGACATTATTCTAGCTTCCCTCTCGTTGTATTTCATTGAAAAAGAAATGAAAACAGCTTAGGACCGCAATGTCCAGTTTAATTTTGGATCCTGACTTCCTTTCAGTAGTACCACAGGCTTAATTTTATTTCAAAATAGCCCCATCTGTCACTTTCAATAACTTTTCAAACACGTTTTCCTGCAGCTGTTTAAAGTTATGGAAACTGCTAAGCTCACTTGAGAAAGAGTTTGGAAGAAATGGGCAAGCCTAGCTTTTTAATAAGCAAACTTTAAAAATACCCAAGTCTCTGGTTTGAATGAAAACAGCACTTTGGGTTAACACAAATGGTGTAATTGCTCACCATGCAAATATAACATAGACGTGATGCCAGGCAAGGGTGGTATGTCCTAGGGTGACTCTGTTTGTGAGTTCCTCTGCAGGGAGCTCACAGGCAGGGCCTGGAGCTGAACCTTAGGTGACAAGCCTTTGAGGAGGGACAGCCCTAAGTGTAGAGAAATCTGTTTGGAGTTTGTGGAAGTATCTTTAGTGTCTGCCTTCTTTCCATCAGGAAGTGTACTGATGGATGTAGGCTTTGTTCCTTAGGGCTTGTAAGTGCTAATCTTGTGGCACACTGGTGAAGCCTCACTGTTTGTTGACAAAGCACTCTATGGGTACCACAGTTATTCTAGGATCCTCAGTCAGAACTTTTATTATTAATACTTTTAACAGTTTGCCACTAACCAGGCCTATAGGAAATAACAAGAAGCTGACATGCTCAATGATTCACAAGCTGAGATTTAACTCACAAACATGTAACTAGAGAAAGCAGTTCTGTGGAGCTCTACTTGTGTTACCATCTCAAAGTTTTTAAACATACCAAAACAAAACAAAAATCCCAGACCAGTTACCATGGAGTTGATTCCAGCTCTTGGTAACACCATGTGTATCAGAGTAGAACTGAGGTCCTTAAGTTTTTCAATGTCTGATCTTTTAGAAGTAGATCACCAGACTTTTCTTCTGAGGTACCTTTGAACCTTTCGCTTAATGTTGTTGTTGTTGTTGTTAGGTGCCATAGAGTCAGTACTGACTCATAACGAACTTATGCACAGCAGAACGAAACACTGCCCGATCCAATACTGGCACTTAAATATATCAATGTACCAATCATACTAAAATTAGGCATTTTTTTTTCCTCAGATGGTTCTTGACATAATCTGGCTATTTTTTTTATCCAGTTAGCAAGACATTTCCTCTGCAAAAAAAAGAAAACAAAACAAAACCCTCACAAATAACCTTTCCTACTTCTACTCAGAGTTAAAATGAACTGGGCAGGTTTAGGAAACTTGGAACATGGTATCTGAGCCAGATGAAGCTGCCTAGACATAAAGACACTCTAAATTTAACAGGACCAGGGTGTTTATTTCCCTAAGAAAACCCAGTGTTAGGAATTTCTGAAATAGGTAGTATGTTTATTTCATAGATGTGCTTAGAGAATTATGTGGAAGGATTTTCCAAGCTGCAGTCAGTTAATAATTTGATGGTTTGATAATTCTGAGTTGCCTATATTTGCTATGTACACAAAAATCACACACACAACATATATATGTTGTTGTTGAGTCAGTTCTGACTCATAGTGACCCTGTATAGGGTTTCCACTCAAACCAACTATGTGGTCCAGTGCTTTATCTTATGGTGCTACACCAAGACACAAACACATTCTCTCTCTCTCTCTCTCTCTCTCTCTCTCTATATATATATATATATATATATATATATGTTGTTGTTAAGTGCCTTCTAGTTCGTTCTGATTCATAGCTACCCGTTATAGGATTTTCAAGGAGCAGTTGGTGGGTTTGATCTGCTGTCCTTGTGGTTCGCAGTCTAGTACTGATCCTCCAGTACCAAATCAGAAGTCCACATGTATCAGTGGGACATATCAGTGGTCATCAGTTAATGTGTTTGGCTACTAACTGAAAGGTTGGAGGTCGGAATCTATCTACCCAGAGACCCCCCTCAGAAAAAACCTGACAGTCTGACACACTTGGAGTTGTCATGAGTCTGAATTGAATACATGCCAACTGGTTTAAAAAACAAAAAGCTTTTTTTAAATTACTAAACTGCAGCTGAGAGTCCTGATGTGGCGCTGTAGGATAAAGCACTAGATCGAAAGGGGGGTTTGAACCAGAAGGTTGGCAGTTCAAACTCACCAGCTGCTCCTTGGAAACCCTATACAGAGTCACTATGACTTTGAACCAACTCGGTGGTACTTCGGCACTTAACAAGAAGGATGCCGCTGCAGCTGCATTGGACCAGCAAACCAGGAGGTGATGGTGTTTTCAGGCCTGCCACATGATGAGTCTCCTTTTCACTAATGGTGGAGGGGTTTCCTGAAGCCGTGTTGCTTCTGTAGCTCTTGACTTCACGAACTTTCCTGGAGAAAGGACTTGTCCCAGGAAAAGTACCTTGTAAAATGCATTTATAGTGTTGTGAATTGCCCTTACTTCCAGAAAGACCCAAGATCTTGAAAGCTGTTTATGCTTTACAACAAAAAAATGTAGCCAGGATTCTGGAGAACTAACTTATTCCTGCCTTTGATCACTTGAGCAAGAATTTGCTCTACGACTTTTTCTGAGTTTGCAAATTGCCAAGGGACTGATTTCATTTTAATATTTCCCACTTGTATATTAAACACACAATAAAGGCAGGACTAATGAGTATATATTTCCTTCCAGAGCTCTAAAGAGTTGTGTCAGTCAGGATCCTCCTGTTGCAAGCAACAGAAGCCTAGTTAAAGCAGAAAAATGACTTCCAGGCATATGGGCTATCTAAGAGAATTGAGAGGAAGTGGAAGAACTGGTTTTGGGAAACTATGACAGGTCTAGAAACTTATCTGTGACCATAGGTGAAATCTGAACATTTTTAATTTTCTTTCACTTTACTCAAAATTAAAATTCCCGGGAAAATGTAATTGGCTGGTCTAGCCTGGATTCTGCCGTAGCTCTTAGGACAGGGAAAGCTTATGCAATGACTGACAGTCCCCAAAGGAAATCTGGGTATAGTCAGTGTATAAAAGGGGGATGATGCAGCCACAAATCATAGATATCTGTGGCAAATGTGCACGAGTCCATTTAAAAAATGAAATGGCATGGATCCTCTATAGAAGCAACTCCTGCCAGTTTACTTTGCATTTGCTAAGTCTGCCCAAAAATGTGTTTTCTTATTCTGGACTTTATCATGAAGAATGGGGGTGGGGTAGGAGGTAAAGGATTAGCCAAATGGAATAAAGGAAGGTTTGTGACGTCTTGAGAGTTTTATATGAAGTAGACAGGTGAGTCTAAGCCCATGCACTGCATCACAGAGTAACCTTGATAATGCCCTGTGTTCTCTGGAAGCCTAAATTTCTTTACTCATGATGTATTTTCTCCTTTACAATAATAATGTTATAGTAAAAACTATGCAGCTTTAGTGTCTTAACATTTAACTGTTGATAGAATTGTTTCACTAGCTAAATAGATAATGGCTACACAAATAATAAAAGCCAAGTTTGGAAATCATTATAAGATGACTTATCATCGTGGAGAGAATGAATACCATGAATCTTCTATCTTTATTAAGAATTAAAAAAATAGAAAATAAAACTGCATGACCAGATTCAGGAGAAATTTCCTCAGAGTGACAGTCATTGAAATGGGATATCAAGGGAGGTAGAGAAATCTCCTTATCTGGATGTGTTCAAAAATAGAATGTATTTTTAACATGTGAAATTCTTTAAGGCAGTTTTGCTGAAATAAGGCAAGGAATGGACTAGACAACCTCAGAGATCTTTTCCAACACTATTTTTCCCTTGTGCTATTTCTTTGGTTCCAGAACTCTTTAGCAACAAGATTAGGCTGTTAAAGTTTATTTTGGTATAATTTGAATCCTCTATGATAAGCACTGGACTGCTAACCACCAGGTCAGTGGTTCAAACCCATCAGCCACTCCTTGGAAATCCTATATAGGGTCACTATGAGTCGGAACCAACTCCATGGTAGTTGACTAAAGCAAAAACTTCCTTTCTTGAAGTTTCTCCATTTGAGAGTACCTAGAAAAAGTTTATGAAAACAAACAGATTCCTTTTGACCCAGCCCAATACAGAATTTTGCTTTCTTTATATCTGTGTCCCTTAGGCTATTGCAATATATCATTTGTGTAGTTTACCATTTGTCTGTCTTTTAAACAAGTACCAAAATTCAATAATCAAATGTAGGCTTTGTGGGGTTTTGTTAAATGCCGTCAAGTAAGTTCTGACTTATAGCAACGCTGTGTAGGGTTTCCGAGGAGCAGCTGGTGAGCTTGAACCGCAGACCTTGCAGTTCAAACCGACCTTGCAGTCCAGCATATTAACCCACTGAGCCACACCAGTAGTGGTAGTGATTTTAATTGCACTTTTTCTTAGGGAAACTTGGCATCCCTGCTTGTGATCTTTTCTACCCAGTCAATAATCTGAAGGAGTTCTAGAGACATTTCCTGATGAGTCTGCTAATCACCCACCTTTTTTTCTGAGACTTGTTTTCCGTTTTCTCCCCACTTTCTAGGGCTCACGTCAGGAGTTGTATCACCATAGATTCTACTTTCTTTTCTCTTTCAGTAACTTCCTAACTACTTTTTCGTGTCATCACTCTAGCCTTGTTCCATTGAGTTCCTTATTCTTTTTCTGCTCATGATGGCCATGTAAAAATAGAAGATGAATATGAGATTGTTTTGTTTCTTTTTTCTTGGCTGAAATTTAACCCATTATCATCCTTGCTCTTGTTGTTGTTAAGTGCCGTTGAGTTGGTTCAGACTCATAGCAGTCCTGTATAGAGTTTCTAATGAGTGGCTAGTGGGATGAACTGCCAACCTTGGAGTTCTCTCTTTCTATATATGTATTTTGTTGTTGTTGTCAATATTCATAAATAAGGAATCTTGGTGTGGTGCTGTGGGTTACTGCGCTGGACTGTAAAGTTGGTTAGAACCACATAGTTGGCAGTTCTAGCTCACCAGGCGCTCCTTGGAAATCCTATACAGGTTCACTATGGGTCAGAACTGACTCAACAGCACTTAACAACAACAACAACATATACAAATAAATATGTTTAAATTCTTCTATATTTGTAAATTGTAGTATATACTCCTTTTTTGTTGGTTTTAGTTTGCTCAACAATATGCTTGTGAAATTTATCCATATTGTTGCTTGTAATCTTCATTCATTCTCATTGTTGATAATAGTAATGCCTTGTAGAATTTTCTGTGGTGATGAAAATACCTTTTATCTGTGCTGTCCTATATGGCAGCCACTAGTTACATGTGATTATCCAGTTTTTGAAATGGTTTGTATGGCCAAGGAACTGAATTGACTTTTATTTAATATTGGTTAATTTACATTTAAATTCATACTGTCCTAGGGACTACTGTGGAGTTCTAGGGTGACTCTGTAGGGTAATGCACTGGACCACAAGGTTGGTTTAAGTTAAAAGGTTGGTGGTTCAAACTCACCAGCCACTCCTGGGAAACCCCATACAGGGTTGCTATGAATTGGAACTGACTCAGTGGCATGCAACAACAAATACTGTATTGGTCAGTATAGTTGTATAACATTCCATTTTATGGATATGATGGTTGTATGCCATCAAGTTGGTTCTGACTCATAGTAACCCTGTATAGAGTTTCTGAGGCTGTGAATCTTTTTTTGTTTTGTTTTTATTGTGAATTGAATGAAGGTTTACAGAGCAGATCATCAGTTTTACATCCAACAAATCATACACTTTTCTTTCCCTCTCAATGATTGCAATCCCCTACTCGCAAAAACAGTTATCCTGCTTCCTCCCTGTGGTTTCATTCCACCCACCTTCTCATCCCTTCTTAGCTTTGTCCTTCAATAGATGTTGACCTTTTGATTTTGAATGATTGGCCATTCTATGGTGAGCATACCTTACTAGTGTTGTTGCTCTCCCTGCCCCCCTATATAGCTATCGACTGCTTGACTGAAAATTGGGCCATGAGAGTGAGTTCCTTTCCAACCTGAAGGGTGGTCGAGGACCATAGTGTCCGTTTCCCAGTCTCTTTCTGACCAGTAAGCCTGGTCTCTCTCTCTCTCTCTTTTTTTTTTTTGTAATTTTGAGTTTTGGTCTATATTTTCTGCCACTCTCTTCAGGACTTTCTAATGTGAACTCTTTCCCCTTTCAGAGCAGTAGCTAATAGTAGCCGGGGACCATCTAGTTCTTCTGGTCTCAGTTGTGGAGACTGAAGTTCACTTTTTACATTAGTCTGTTGGACTGATTGATTGAACCAGGCTGTAAATCTTTATGGAGGCAGAATGCCTTATCTTTCTCCCATAGAGCAACTGGTGGATTCAAACTGCTGAATTTATGGTTAGCAGCCCAACATGTAACCCACTATGCCACCAGAACTCCTTTTTTATAGATATACCACATTTTATTTGTATGTACTACTATTAAGCGTTAGTGACTGTTACAATACCACGATAAAAAAATTCCTGTACCTGTAAGTTTCTTCTGTCTTTTTGAGAACATAAGCATGTTTATTTGCCAAGGTACTGATTGAAAATACCATGGCTTGGGCCAAGCACACCTTATTCCTCAAACTGATATTTTTGCTTTTGAAGGTTTTAAAGAGCTCTTGTGCAGCAGATTTGCCTAATGCAATATAATACGTCATTTGATTTCTTGATTGCTATTTCCATGAGTGTTGATTGTCGATCTAAGCAAAATGAAGATAGTCTGTCTCTTTTCCATTTATCATGATATTTTTTATTGATCCAGTTGTGAGGAATTTTGCTTTCTTTACATTGAGGTGCAATCCATACTGAAGGCTGTGATCTGATCTTCAACAGAAAATATTTTAAACCCTCTTTGCTTTCAGCAAGTAAGGTTGTATCATCTGCATCTTGCAGATTGTTAATGAATCATTCTAATCCTAATGCTATGTTATTCTTATACTCCAATTTCTTGAGTTATTTGTTCAGCACACAGGCTGAATAAGTATGGAGAAGAAATAATACAACCCTGGCATACACCTTTTCTGATTTTAAGCCATTCAATATCTTTTTTTTTTTTTTTT